>NC_056713.1:19188022-19223022 GCF_018831695.1 Puntigrus tetrazona
TATCCAGTGGACAGAAATAATACATTGAAAAATCTGTATTTGACAAGTTACAAAGACATGCCAAAAAGATATGTATTCTAATCTGTATTTTATTATTTAAATGTTAATATGGTTACACTTCATTTGAAGGAGTCCTTGTTACAGTGTAATTGTACATTTAAGTACTGAGTAATATTACTTAATTAACTGCATGTATTTACTATATGATTTGGGTTAGGCTTATTTGCATGTAATTATTATATATTATGTCATTTATTTTTATTAGTAGTAAGCATATCTAACATTTAACAAGGGTTGGGCTACATGCAGTTTTTGCATTAATAAAGTGTTGTATAGTGACAGATTTAGATTTGTGCAGTAAATCTAGTTTTACCCCAAGGTAACCAATCAGATATTCCCGGTGTGGACGTACTCGTACCTGGCAGCGCTGGTTCCCGTCTTCCTCCTCACTGATTGGCTACGTTACAAACCTGTGGTGGTCTTCCAGTGTTTAGTCCTGTTCTCCACCACAGCGATGTTGCTGTGGTGTAACGGTGTCCCAGAGATGCAGGCCATGCAGTTTACATATGGAGTGGTGACGTCGTGTGACGTTGCATACTTCACGTACCTCTACAGCGTGGTGGAGCTGAAGCATTACCTAAAGGCCACCTCTTACTGCCGGACTGCCCAGCTGCTGGGCTACACTGTTGGGTCAGTGTTGGGCCAAATCCTAGTCTCTTTTGATCTGATGTCCTATAACAACATTCTAGTGTTTACGCTGGTCCTCACCGGCATTGCTTTGATCGGCTCCATTCTCCTCCCAATGCCCAAGACAAGTATGTTCTTCCACCAATTGAGGAATACTAGAGGAGAGACTGATGGCGAAGGGCACGTTGGGATTGAGGAGGATCTTCAGAGCGAAGGCCAAAAAGATGGCGAAGAGTTGGATGGAGCCAGATGGCAGCAGCAAATACCAGACGTTTCCACAGAATGTGATAACACAAGTGCAAAAAGTTCAAAGACAGGTAGGACTTATCTGTCGAATCTGTCATGTTAGTAAAATCACATGAGTGCTGCAGAAATAAATCCTAAGGTAGCTAAAATAAGTGGTATTTTTGCACTTCAATGGCTTTTTTGTTTGGGTTTTAGGTTAAATGCCTGAAATACGATCTGTGGTTAACACAAGATACCTTACTTTTTATTTACGCCTTAAAATACATGAGCTATGCCCTGGTTTCTAACAAGTCAGTGCACAAAACAGGAAAAACCATCTTATTCTGCTTTTACAACCCATCCAAGAATTTAAAACCCAAAGTGAATCAATAGATAAATCGTCTTTGACGCTTAAAGCCTCAAACTAATGGAATTAGTGACAGATCTTTTCTGCTGGTTGACTGGATGGAAGCGGATCTGAATGTGAGCTTGTAGTGAGTATTAGAAAAGTGCAGGATGTCTAAATGATTGAAGAAGTCTCTCATTTTACTGGAATATGTAGACACTGATTAAAACGACACAGTGAAGTTGAAAAAATAATCTTTAAATAGCATCATAATTAACAGATATGATCATAAATTCAGTAAAACATTAACCAGCTGAATCCAGAAAATCTAAATGGGTTTGATCCATGATGTCCCAGGTGGCTGTTGTGATGTTCTGCTCCGACTGTGGAGGGACTTCCTGCAGTGTTTCTCTTCACGTACCCTGCTCATCTGGTCAGTGTGGTGGGCACTGGCTACCTGCGGCTACAACCAGACGGTGAACTACGTCCAGTCGCTGTGGGAGCATGTGGAGCCGTCGAGTAACTTCACCGTCTATAATGGAGGAGTGGAGGCCCTCTCAAACCTGTTAGGTGAGCAGACGAACGAAAGCTTTAATACACGTACAAGACGCATCTTTCCGTCGCGTCTAACGGAACCCTGCGTACGTAACGTGCGTCTACCGGATGTGCGCTACGGAGATGTTACGGTGCTAAATCTTTAAATAAAGTTGTTATTTTAGGTTTTTTTCCTAAAAAAAAATCTTGTAGCTTCATAACATTAGGGTGGAACACTGGTGGAGCATTCAGATGATGTCTTTCATACTTTTCTGCACCTTGACAGTCGTAAAAAAACGTAAATTTAGAAAATTGAGTTTGTGAAAACGATAATATCTGGGACATTTGCAGTGTTTGCTATTGTAAGGCTAATTAAGTCTTTAAAGGGTTGGTTCACCCTAAAATGAAAATTAAAAAAATATATATATTTTACTTGTCTTCAAAGCGTCCTAGGTGTACGAGTCATTCTGTAAAATTACATTTATATTACCCATATCCATACTATATAGAACACAATTAAAGGTGCTGTATGTAGAATTGAATTAGGTATTGCAATCTAAATGTAATATATTGGAGCGTCCCCTTCTCAGTCTTGACGCACGCAGGTTGCCAGATTGACGACACCATCAGGAACGAGCGCACATGACGATGAAGTAAATAAAATAGTCTGTATTTCCCCCCCAACTGGCAACCCGGGGTGGAAACGCAGACCAAAACAAAGACGGATATTCCATCCCAGAACACGCATTTTCAAAGGAGAATAACTGCAGCATTGTTTTTCAGATAATGTCAACTTAGCATGTTTTTTAAATATCATAACATGTTATGGTATTTATTGTCAAAAACGTACATGACCTTTAACAGACAGGCTCAAACTTATAAAACAAACGATAAATAAAAGAAAAAAATGAATGTTCAGACTGTATTATAATGTGTGTTTTTTTACTGTACGCCACAGGGGCTGCGGCGGCGTACGGTATCGGGTTTTCCTCGGCGGACTGGTCCCGCTGGGGAGAGGTGGCTCTGAGCGCGCTCTCTGCTCTGGAGGCCGGCTCTCTCTTCGCGATGGTCTTCAGCTCCAACATCTGGGTCTGCTACTGTGGCTACATCGTCTTTAAGAGCCTGTACATGCTACTCATCACCATTGCCATGTAAGTTCCGTTCAAAATAGTTGACTTATTAAACCCCTGCTCAGATTGTGTTTATTAATAATTAAGTTAAACGTCATTATTGATTGAATTTTGCTGAACGCAAACCGTACTGCTCCAAACTAACAGCATAATTGCACGATAAACCTTCAGAGATGTGTACATTATCTTATCTGACCCCTTGCTGTTTTACCTTAATTGGTGCAATGCAAAACACAGCAAAGTTGATATACAGTAGAGGCAATAAATGAACACGCATTGCAAAGAAGGCAGAAAAAAGTTTTTGTTGCTTGAAGTTTTTTAAGCTACATTATAAAAGTTTTCATTTAAAAACAATATTTTTTTTAAAAACAAATACAACTATCTAAAAATGTATATATATATATATATATATATATATATATATATATATATATATATATATATATATATATATATATATAGTGCAGTCAAATGATTAATCGCATCCAGGTTTTTGTTCACATAATGTACTGTGTATATTTATTATGTACATAAAGACACACATACAGCATATTTATATATATATATTATATATACACACACATATTTATATATATATATAATCTATAATGTATATATATATATGTGTGTATGTATATATAAAGTGTGTGTGTGTGTGTGTATATATATACACACACACACAAATTATATAATAAAAATATTTATTTTTCTAGTTGTTATCATTTGACAGCACCATGTACACCACACTATATATTATATTTGAAGAATATAAGTCTATATATTCATATACATATATTCCAAATTTTCAATACTGTTCCAGGACTGTAAAGTACAATTACAAAATTTCCAAATATCTAATATTTTACTTCCCTGCGTTACTCATCACAAGGTCCCCAGACCTAATGAATTTCCATTATTTTACAGCTAAAGTCATTTAGTGCAAATTACATGAGAACAGAGCACAACTAGAAAAATAAATTATGGATATTTTTTATTGATTACAATTTAAAAAAAAAAAAAATCATTTTGTGACACTTCATAAAAACACTATTATCATTGACTTAAACTCTGCATTTGGTCAATTAATGGTCGAGCACATCCATGTCGTTGTTTCATAGGTTTCAGATAGCAGCTGGGTTGAACATGGAGCGCTACGCCCTTGTGTTCGGAGCCAACACCTTCTGTGCTCTGGTCCTCCAGACAATCATCACCTCAGTGGTGGTGGATAGCGGTGGGCTTGGGGTGGATATCGTCACACAGGTGAGGTTACCTGACGCCCTCCATATAGGTCAGAATTACAGTCATGATCAGCAGGACACAGATGCTGACTTTGCATCGGATCCAGGACATGTACTTACATTGATCTTGTGTTCTTTCAGTTTACGGTCTACGGGACATATTTTTCTATTATTGCACTCATTTTCTTCTTGAGTGGTTTGTATACCACGATGTGCCGAAAACCTGAGGCGGAAACACCAAGAGAAAATCCAGAAGAAATGTTTAAGGCACAAGATAATGCACAAATCATCATTGGAACAAAGCTCTGAAAGCAAGGAACAGCATTGGAAGTTTAAGCCATTACACTTGATTTAGGTAAAATTCATTTTAATATATATTGTATATATTTATTTATATATATATATATATATATATATACACACATTAACTTAAGATTTCTGTAACATAAGTGGTCTTGAGTCTGAGTCTCATGAGTTCAACGAGGAGTTACATCCAAAAAGAGTCTTGTAGTTCAAACTCCTTGTAACAGCAAAAAAAACCCACACAATGTTTTTGCCTCATTCTCAGAAACTCCAAAAATCACAAAAAGGCAACACTCTGATGTCAAAAAGGGATTCCACATTCTTGCTTAATGTTATTCACAGCATGGCGGACGTCAGCGCCGTATATGCAGCATGTGTGTGTGTGTTAAAGATACAAATACTGATATGCACAAAGACCTAAAATTAATAAATTTCTATGAAATAATTATATACAGAATTGCAGCATTAATATGAACGGGAGGTTTGCAAGTAATCCACCACGTTGTGCAGATGATTTCCAGGTCAGGCCAGTTCACAGGAATGACAAAAGGAGCACGGTTATTATTAAAAAAAAAAAAAAAAAAAGAGAGAAAAAAAAAAGCTCCTTTTCTCCAAACAACCCTGCTTTACATGTTTTGTTTTCTGTCATCATGGATGTCCCATAAACAGGATCATGTATATATTCCTTTGCTGTTTTTTTTTTTTTTTTTTTCAGTCTTCTGTTCTTAAAATTCAATAAAAAAGTCTTTAAGAAATTGATGTTTTTTTTTTTTTAAAGCTACTTGAGAAACAAAACAGTGCAAGAAGTGCGAACGAGTCGCGGGCCGCCCACCGCAGGAGCGGAGGTCGAAGGCGTGCTATAAGAAGGGGTTTGTGGATGAACCTCCTGCAGGAAACTGTGCTGCTGGTGCCCCTGCCTGCAAGAGAAAACACTAAAGATAAATGTGATGAGAAATCACAAAGACACTACAGGTGTAGCGTCAAAATAAAGTTATTGTTACAAATAAAAAAAATAACTCAAATTAACATTTGTAATATAAATGTAAGTTTAAAAAAACTAAACAAAAACCCAAACAAACAAAAACTTTAAATTACAATTAAGTACAATTTATAAATCTAAATAATCCATCCTTCCTTATAAATTAATAAAATTCTACTTAATTTTGTAAAATAAATGAAAATAAGATATTCAAATTAACATTTAGAGTGAAATGTAAGCTATAAAATGTAATATTCATTATAAAATATAATTATTAATTGTAAATTAATAACAGATCTAAACAAATACAAATAATTAAAAAAATAATTAAGAGAAATTACCATCTGGAATAAAATTAAGTCTTTTGTTTTATAATATTATAAGAATAATTGTAGTACATAAAAGAGCAATATAGCAATCAATCAACAATGTGTTATTTAACACACCAGAAAGGGATTGTTGGTTACTCCAGGCGCAGTCATGTTCTGTCCAAACGGAGTGACTTTACCCTGACCAAATGCAGCAAAACCTCCTGAAAGACATATGTACATTCAAAACAAGATCATGTGTGACCATGTAAAACTGTCTTTTTCTCTGAAGTACAGCTGAAATATTCTACAAAAAGCTGTATGAAATTGGAATCAGTTGTAAACCATTAATATAATGTCATTAAAGTCAGGCCCTACCATTGGGTTGTTGGGGATACGCGTGCTGCTGGGTGAAAGGCTGTCCAGGAAACGCTTGCTGGAAGTTTCCACTGAAGCTGGTGGGAAGGTTGTATGCGGCAGCGTTTCCAAACCCAGTCGGCATGCTCATGGACGGGGGACCGAAAGAGGCTGTGGGACACAGAGCTCTGCAATTAACATCTCCGTTTGACATCCGTACATGTGACCTTCTTAGCCAATCTGTGAGATGCACTGACAACGTATGCTCTTCAACTTCACAACAGCTGAACTACCTGTCTAAATAACTTGGCATTGTTTAGCAGTGGATTTGGAATCCAACACACCACTGAGAAAAGTCAAGTTAAGACGAAGCAAATTTTAAATTTGGAAGACAAACTTAAAAGGAACAAGTACTGACAAACAAATCAAAGCTTAGGAAAATGGGTAATGTTGACTTAAAGGAAGTGTTTTTTGTATCCTGTCTAACAAAAATAAATAAATATATTAAAAATGTATTTAAAAATGTAATTTAATTTAACACACACACACGCACACCTCCACACCTGTACATATAAACCTGTTCAAATGTTTGGGGTCAGATTTGTTTTGGAAAAAAGAAATATCTAATGTGACTATGTTATATGTTATATTAAATAATAAGAAGAATCAAATCACATATTTGAAATATTTCTGGAGGTGACACTGAAGACTGGAGTAATGATGCTGACAATTCAGCTATGCCATCACATTTAGATTTTAAAATATAAATGATATAAACTGCAATATTTTATACCAGCTCTGCTTTTCAAACACTAGCATTATGGACTTCTTACAAAACTATACAAATCATACCCCAAAACATTTGAATGGTAGCAGTACATAAAACATCAAAACAAGTTGCTGAGAAAAGCTTGCATTTCATTTTGTATCTCATGAAATACAAAAAAAATTAAATAAAATTAAGTGACTTGAACATATACATTTGGTCAATTTTCCTTTTCAGTGACAGCTGGAGACCACTGATGTGAACATGGGATATCAATACTTCATCTGGTGTTCATCAACCTCAGATTAAAACAAGCACATCTTTCTTTAATGGGGTCAGAAGGTTAGGATGACCACAGAATTGTGGTCAGTGTAGTTTATAAAGCCAACTAGTCTACAGTAAAAGGTCAAGCCCCAGAAAAGGAGGATTTAGTTATATATATATATATATATATATATATATATATATATATATATATATATATATATATATAGCAATAAGAACAATTATATAGTCTTTCAGCTTCCAGAAAAGGAAGAGAGAATAGGGAGAAAATGACAAAGAAAGAGACGGACATACCGAAGTGGGCCGCAGGGTAAGCCTGACCCAGCAGGGGTCCTAACATGTCTGATCAGCATGTCAAGAACACAACCAGACAAAACCATCAGTCTCGCAGCTCACGCCATTTTAGCTTTTCTCTCACTTCTGGCCTATATATAAATTTCAGGGGACAAAAAAAAAATCTGCTTCTCATTCACATTTAACCAAAGATGCCTCTCCTTCCTGCCTTTTTTCTTTCTCTCTGGAACACGAGCACACACAAAATTTAACCGCCGCAGGGAAGTAGAGACCCACAAATCTCTGCAGCTCTTCTGCGGTGCCTTTGTATCTAGCGTGTGTAGAAGCGATCTCAAGCTGTTAGCTCCTAGCATGGATACCGGGGGTATCTGACCCACTTAAAACTCTTCACAAAGCCCTCTGGTGTGTTAAATAAATAATGAGACACAAAACAAGAGCTGCCTAAACTCTTTTAAAAGCCGAGGACAAAACCTGCTGTGAATTCTGAGAAGATTCTCTGCGAACGACTCCAACTAAAATTTAGCAGGTATACCTAAGCCCCGCCCATACCTGCTGAGACCACACCCACTCCTGGTACTGCTGCTCTTCCATTGGTCTGAAACGGGTTAGTGGGAGCGGCCTGCGGAGCCCAGGAGCGACGAATGGGTTCGTCGAAGGCCCTATTGAAAAATACATGAGAAAAGTAAGATATGCAAAGAATGGTGATGTCAAAAGATAGTTCACCCAAAAACAAAAATTACCTCCTTATTTACTCACCCTAAAGACATCCTAGGTTTATATGGCTTTCTTCTTTCAGAACACAGACAGTGGTTTTTAAAAAAAATTATCCTGGCTCTTGGTAACGCTCGTGGATAATGCACATTATTTTGAAGCTCCATATATCTATCGTAAAAATAACCTACATGCCTCCGTGGGGGTTAACACGTCTTCTGAAGCGAAGAGTTTTTCCTAACAAAAATATTTCTATTTTTTAAATAATAACTCAAATCACGGACCTCCGGCAAAAGCCGTAAGCACACTCACAAGAGAGTGGAGTTTCTGCTACTTGGCTTTGTTACAAAACCCATCGATCTGCTTAAGAAGACATGTTAACCCCTTGGAGGCTTATACGTCAAATATTTGTGATTTATTAGAGATTCAAAATAATGGCCACTATCCACCAGCATTAAAAAGAACTCGGACTGTGTTCGTCGGAAAGCTATATAAACCTATGATGATGGCTTTGGAGTGAGTAAATATGGGGTAATTTTCATTTTTGGGTGAACTATTCCGTTAAAGATGCTTACCTCCAAAACCCTGAGGCATGCTGGGTAAACCGGGTTGTGCTTGAACTGGAGCAGCAGCCGTAGAGGATCCAAACATAGACCTGAATGTGAGATTTAAAAGAGAGCTTAACAAGCCAGAGAAAAAGACATTAAGAAGGGAGAGGGCCATGTATCTTTATAGTCTCACCCTTGTGCGGTGGTGGCAGTGTTGTATCCGCTCACGTTTGGCGCTGAGGAGCTAAAGACGTTATCTAATTCAGCTAGAGCAGCGTAGCGATCGCCACCCAACAGAGCCGCCTGTGGAGGCGGAGGACCCACACCAGCTGACGGAGGGGCTGAACTCGTACCTGTGGAGAGATTATTAGGTTATTATGTTGTTTTTACACTTTTTGTGCTTTGTAGCTTCACACAGAAGTTTAGGTCAATGCTCTAAAAACGTTGTTCTAAGCCCCAACGCCATGAGCTGTGAGAGTGTGAGAAAACGCACCTTGCTCAGGTTTGCCGAACATGTTATCGAGGTGGGCGAGGGCTGCATATCGGTCTGCGGTGACGCTGACTGCTTCCACTTTATGCCCCTCTCCCACCGAGTTACTCTGGGTGGAGCTAAATGCGGCGAAATCAGCACTGCACGATTTGGGGAAGTTATCGAAGTTGGCAAAGTTGGCATTAGCCTGTCCTGATGAATTACCTGTGGAAAGAAGAGAAAGGATGAGCAAATGTAAAATTGTTAAAGCACAAATGTTCCCTCTAATTATGCTATTTACCGCATTTCGTTGTGAGTTAAGGATAATACTATTATTGATTTAAAAATATAACCAATTTTGTCAAGACCAAGGGAATACATTTTCAAGCTCAAATAAATTTCAACAGTGTGTGTGGGGAGGGTTGGGTGTGTTAAACACAAAACTGACACTAATAAAACAGCCAAAAATCATGCTTGTAAGCATAGATATGTATGCAGCATGATAGCTGCGTATGACTGATGATCCAGCATTATCTGTATTAAATAGAAATAACCCCTTCATCTGATTTTAAAGTATATAAAATAGCCTTGACAACCTACTTACAACTACTGAACAGCTTTGTTCTCTCCACTTAATAACAGTAAGGTAAAGGGGGAAAGCAGGCAGTGGACTAAACCACTGTGAGTCAAGGGAGGGGGGACTACTAACTACTGGGTTTTTACTAACA
Source organism: Puntigrus tetrazona (assembly GCF_018831695.1). Classification (NCBI taxonomy): domain Eukaryota; kingdom Metazoa; phylum Chordata; class Actinopteri; order Cypriniformes; family Cyprinidae; genus Puntigrus; species Puntigrus tetrazona. The sequence goes on from NC_056713.1 coordinate 19,197,931, forward strand.
ATTACTTTAAGAACAGTATATGCCCATTATGTTTTTTTACAATAAACAGAGTGGTTTATAATTATTTGTTTTTTGGGGGGGGGTGGACAACCATCAGATTGGGTCCTGACCCCCCTGGTCAAGACTTCATTTTAAAAGTGATGCGTCATATTCACAGCACAGCTCAATGTGACCTAAAACGCTTTTCCAACATCAGAAGCACGTAGCTTAGAGGAAACATCGACTAGAATTGTCCTTCAAATCAGAAAGACATCTCAGGAGAATTTCTGAGAAGCTATATGAGGAAAAATCAGAATTTACACCATTGCATGAAAGTGTCACAAGTAGGAAAACAGCATCACATTAATTGGGGGGGGTTACCGTGTGTACGAAAAGACACAAGACAGGCACACAAGCTGTGACTTACTGTACATGGCCAGTGGAGGCAGCGATGAGGTAAACTCGCCCACACTGCGACTAAATGGGAGACTGTTGTATACTGACGTACGTACAGGAAATGAGTGAATGACAGAGCAGGAGTGTTAAGAAAAGCAGAAAAAAAAGGAGGAAAAAGTAACAGAAATTAGAGAACTACAAAGAAAGAAGAAAAATTAAGTTTGCCGTAAATTTCTGAGTTTGAAAAATGTTTCTTGTGCTTGCCAACTCGGCATATTTTTGTTCAAAATACAGTTAAAACAGTAATATTGTAAAATGTACAAATGAAAAATGAATTTTCAGCATCATTATTCCAGTATCAAATGATCCTTCACAAATTGTTCTAATATGCAAAAACAGTTGTTTCATGTTTTTGTGAAAACAGATTTTCTTGAAGGATTCTTTGATTAATGGACAGTTAAAAAGAACTGACATTTTTTTGAAATGGAAATCTTTGTAATATTATAAATGCTTTAACTGTCACTTTTGATCAAATTGGCTCAGAGCTGCACAGAAAATTAATGTAAAAACAGAAGAAACAAATCAAGCTGATATAGTGAGGAACTGAAATGACAATAAAATGAACCAGATGTTTCTGCACCCACCACTGGAAACATTAAGTCACTTATTTATTTTTGAAGTTTGACATTTGAAGTTTAATCAAAGCACCACTGAAAAAAGTATAATGTTTGAAGTGAGAATGCCAAAAAACAGCAATGAAAAAAGACATACAAACAGAACAACTATTATGTGACACTTATACCAACACAACTTGGACAAGGAGCCATTTCTAACAAGAGGTATGAAGTAAATGCATGTTCATATGCGTTTTGTACCTGGCTGTGGGGGTTGAAATGGGGCTTGTGGAGATGAAGGAAATGCAGCTGAGGTTTGAGCAGCAGAACTATTGAACGCATCAAAATTCGCAAAGTCATTAGAATTTGCATTCTGCGCTGCTGGGGTCCACCACAAACAAACAAAGAAACAAACAAACAAACACAAACAAAAAAATGGAATGAGGAATGACAGTGAAACAAGAAAGAAACAATGGGATGAATATGTCCAGCATTTAGGTCAATTTGATTTCTTACCAGTCAGGAGATTTCAAAAATGAATCATAAAAATTTAGTTAATTATCGCATTTCACATCTTGTACGTTTAGCAAATCTAAACAGTAATGGTCCTGACTTAAACGCTGGTTGCATAAAAAGACATGATATAACGCGCTGATATAAAGTGAATGATACAATACTTAACACAAACCCGTTAAAAACCCGCAAATAAAACTACACACAGACACAAGAGATGACATGAAGAGAATGCACTACTTCCGAATCTAGTCGTAGACATTAACAGACAAGGCACGCTTGCCTGTTTACACCTGTTTACTGGCATTAACTGATGGAAACGTACAACCATTAGCCTTTAGAGATGTCAGGAAGCATTAGTGGTTTTATATTTCATAAGGAGCTGTCAATAAGCAGTGTTGGGGAAAGTTACTTTGTGTTACAATATTGCATTACTCCTTAAAAAAGTAAATAACCTTACTTTTTATAGAAAATAATGCAATGTTACTTTATTACATTTGAGCATTGATTGTTTATTTTCAATATAAGAAGTTCTATTTATAGCACATGGAAAAGCCTGTTTACACCAAAAAGTGTAATGAATAAACCTCAGGCTAAAGGGAAAATAAATTCACGTCTATATAATAGAATAGAGGAGAAGCAGGTTCAATACTATTTCACCATTTTAAATAATTTCGATGAATACTAAATCAGTTTTTTTGCCAGTGAGATGAATTAATGCACATTCACATTTAGTCTAGTATTCACACACAATGCCTCTGATCTTCTGATTTCTCCCAACAGGAGAATCGTCAGTCAAAAGTAAAAAGTAGATCTTTTCTTGTTAATTAAAAAGTAACTTTACTAGTTACTTGAAAAAAAGTAATCTGATTATGTAACTCGCGTTACTTGTAATGCATTAATCCCAGCACTATCAAGTCTAGTGCAGCATGGTGGGAAAATAACCACCTCACACTTACTTTTAGTTTGTTAGTGTAGCGCGACGCGTTCTTACCCGAATGACTGTTGAAATGTGCGAAGTTGGCAAAGTTTGCGTTGCCTGTGGACTGCGAGTGTGGAGCCGCAAAAATGTCACCACCTAGATCGCTGAGCAGATCGAACTTCCTGTCCTGATACTGCTGCTGCTGCTGCTGGGTCAGTTGGATGCGTGACACAATCGGAGACTGAGAAAGCAAGGCAAAAAGGGGTAAAGTTAAACCAGAAGTACAAGTGTGAAAAAAGTGGTTTGGATATAGTTTTAACTAAAATATTTGATCTAATATTATTACAATTTAAAATAACAATTTTCGACTTTAACAAAGTTTTATTTATTTCTGTGATGCATCATTACTCTAGTCTTCAGTGTCTCATGATTCTTCAGAAATCATTCTAATATGCTGATTTGCATCTCAAGAAATAATTCTTACTATTATCACTGGTTGCGGCGTTTAATATTTTTATGGAAACCATGATACATTTGTTCCAAGATTCTTTGTAAATACAAAGTAAATTTATTTGAAATTGAAACGTTTGTACTAGCACTGACCAATATAATGCATATTTTTATTCATAGCATTGTATATATTTAGTTTCGTTACCTGGCTGGGTGTGTTTTTGTTGAGGTGTAAAGAGGGTACCGATTCCCCCAGTAATGTTTTGAGAGGTCGGACCTCTGGAGTGCTGCTGGTGCTGCTAGCAGACGAACCAGAGATAGACGCGTGAACCGTCGCCACCGTCTTAGCCTGCTCTGGAGGAACATACCTGAGAGGAAGGAACGAGAGAAAAACATTTAAGTGAGAAGAGAACAAGTACACAACGAGTTTATTTTATCCTTATCATACTAAGAAAAATATTTGCCTATACAAAGATAATGTTAGAGGTGTATAGGGAAGACTGGGAAAGTCTCGGGAAATAATTAATTCATTTGAAACCACAAATGCAAAATAAAGTGCAAATCAAGACTATTAGAACCATTTACATGTGCGTTTCAGTTTATAAAAATACTTTTTTTTTTTTTTACAACACAAAGAACATTCCCCCCTCCTTGTTGTCTCTCACCATCGCTTCTTTTCGTATTTTTCCTGAAGAAACTCTTTGACTTTCTGAGGTTCTCTGAAGTCTGGGATGGCCAGGTTTCTGTCATCATAAAGGCCGAGCCATATTTGTTTACATACCTGCATATACATGAAAACACACACTTATGAATAGAGAGAATGAGAGAGATCAGGCCATAAACACATGTCACATGTAACATTCATGTCAATAAACAAGAAAAATCTAATTAACAGAAACATCCAGTCACTTTAATCCGCAAAAAAACCCCACCCAGAACTTAAGAGACTTCTGACAGACAGTATCTATTTTTTTACGGCCTCATGTGGGTGAAAAAAATCCCCCCAAAAAACTAAACAAAACAAAGCAGCCATTCATACAAAGGAAAGACTTTGAATACGCACATGCGCTCACACACATACAATCTTAAAAACGAAACCAACCAACATCTTAAGATGACATTTGAGAAAACATTTAAACAAACTCTTCTTGGCGAGCCAAACACGCATGCACTCGAATAACGCCACTGATGAACAAAAAAGTTACAGAATAAGGACTTGCAAAAACACATGCCAAGTGTTATGTTTGAAAACCTCTCACATTAGTGAAGACACTGCTGCCATTTAGATATAATCAATGCAGATACACGTGTGTGTAAAAACACACACACTCCCTTTAGAGACAGTGGCAGCAGCTTATTAATTATGAATAACAACAGCAGAGTGAAGACATAAATAATCACTTGACTCTGATGAGGAGCCGTACAGACACTCAAGGACCTCGAACATTAATGCATTAACACTTGTGTGTTTGTTTGAACTGGTCTTGCTGGTCCAAGAGAGGCTAACTTGGGCTCATTCATGAAATAAACAATAAATAACCCGAAAATTATCATTATCAAGACAGCTGGTGGGTTTTCTACCTAAAACAGGAAAAAAAAAAGACACTGTGCTTATTTAAAATGGCCAAATACACAGGCTTATCAGCTTTTAATTTGTAAAAATATTTCATAATATTGGTGTTTCACTGTATCGTTTATCAAATAAATGCAAAAAACCCAACAACTTACCAACCATAAACTTTACTACTTATCTCTACGCATTACTAAAGATCTGCAAACACCAACAGTTTGCATGACATCCCCTCATCAATGAAAACCAAATCAGAAGTTGACACTGACAGATGTTGTGAGATTTTAATACACCAAACCTGCTGCGAGATCAAGCTGGTTTGATTTGTACCCACATAAAACAAATGTCATAAAACAAAATGTCCACACAAACACACTTCTGAAGTTCATTATGGTTTAAACAGGAGATTATAGAATGTGTAATGAGATACAGAGCACTCAAATAAGAGTCTTTTAAGCACGCTACATCATTTCCAGCTCATCCTCGTAAATCAGGCCTCACGAGACCTGAGAAAAATCCCAGGAATGTTGAGTTAAGCAAAGACGGAGAAAAAAAAAAAAAAAAAAGGGGGGGGATGAAAAGTGGTTTCATCAGTAGTTGCCTAGAAGAAGCTCTTAGAGAAACCTAGACTTTAAAAGAAATCACACCTGCCTTCAAAAGATACAATAAATCAAAAAATATTAAATTATATTATATTAAAATTAAGTTTAAATAAATTAATTTATTAAAAAACACATGAAAATAAAAAAGGTAGTTCTAGACTTTTTAATATTTATTATTTTACATAAGACAAACAATTTATAGCGGTTATACACTGTTCAAGCTATCCATACGGATGACACATTTGCCATGTCAATAAAAACATGCCATCATCGATTACCTCATTTCCATGCTTCTGTAGAAATTCTATTTCCTGTTGCGTAAAAGTCGTCATGGAGATGGACTTCACTCTGTGGGGGGGATTCAGGCCGCGCCTAAAGGGAAAAAAAAAAGAGAAGAGATAAAATGATAACATGTTAATTAAATAAAGTGTTGTAAATCGCTTGCGGCGTGAATTAGATTTTCTGCTCGCTGTCGTTGTTACTCTTCATTACAAATCTGCTTATTACACACAGATCTAGGACAAGGACAAAGTCAGACTGTTCGGCACGTCGCCAAGTCTGTGTGTGGAGAGAACGTTAGCGTATGCGTGTATGAGGGGGTGGAAGAGAGTGATCGTGTAAAGAGAGAGGTGAGCTAATGCTGCCTACAAATAATGATGAAACAATGGTATTTAAAGAGAGGAGAGCACATAAACAGCACTAGGAAGTCATGATTAACTCTAGGAAACCGGATTTGCTTCACAGAATGAATATATATATATATATATATATTAAAGAATCATGGTAGAATATGGCTCACAATTAAGCCATTTTATGCAATTTAAACGTTCTCTACTAAAAACAAGAATTACAAAATATTTATAGAATTAAATCTCACACACACATACACAGACAAAATCGTGAATCTTTGTAAACACTGTAAAACTGTTCATTAATAAATTGCCAATAACATGCCTAATTTAACTCTTGTTTCATTAATACAGAAAAAAATGACAAATGAAATGAATGACAAAGAAAAAGTGAATAACAAAGAAAAAAAGTGTAAAAGAGAAAACTCTTCACATATTAAATACATTTATGCACAATAGAAAGAATATAAATGTATATCTACAAATGTAAATAATAATATTTAATTATATATATATATATATATATATATATATATATATATATATATATATATATATATATAAATATATAATTTATTTGAAATGGAAAAATGGAAATATTTAGTCACTTCATAAATGTCTTAGTCTTAAAAATGATTAATTTCTTCTAAAGATATATCTATCTGAACAGTACTTTAACTTCACAACATAAGAACCTATCAGCGAGAGCTAAATGAGAAACTGAAGGAGCATCTGAAGATTTCAAGGAGTCTTTGAATGAGTCTGTGCATGTGTGTTTATTCCAGAGCCTCATGATCTTTGAACACTTGATCTCTGAATGCCCGAGAGCAATGTAAACATGTGTAAGGGCTGCCCATTAGAAAGCTTGTTTCCTTCCTGTATTTACCCTGTTAGCGTGCTCAGATTTGCTCTCTAGGGATCAGAGTCTGTGTACTGCAGGACACTGTTTCTCTTACATATCCGTTTTGTTATTTCCGTCCCCTGATCTCCTCCTTTTTCTTTCATCTAATGAAGCAGCTGATAACAGGAAGATCATTTAGGTAGTTAAAAGAACAGTTTAACCAATACTAAAATAAAACAAAATACATTTACTCAGTCTCCTGTCTTTTGTGGAATACAGAATTCGTTTCTGGGTGAAATATTCCTTTAAGAAGCACTCCCATGCACCTGTTTCGCAGGGAGGGTGCATTTAGCGCATGTGTAGCATGGAAAAGACATTTAACGCTGCTCCGCTGTCCCTCTGTGCTGAAACGGGTGACAGTTCATCTGACACCTGAGCCGCAGCAGATGTTCAAAACACCATTCACACAAACACACCCCCTCGAAACCCCCAAAAGGTGCGTTCATACATAGACATGACACTTCCGCGCCATCATTCGCTGCCTATTTGCATGTGGGAATGCAAGCGTGCTGGTAATTTCCCCCGAAACCATTTTCCAATGTCACCTGTTACTTCCTCTACATTATATGAGTGTATGCGTGTGTGTGTGTGTGTGTGTGTGTCTGCGGAGGCATTCAGTGATATATTCTGAAGGGCATGAACAGCAAGGCCTTGGTAAGATTAGACCAGGTGCTAAATTATTCACACGACCTGCTGCGGGCCATTGGCACAGAGTTGGGATTCTGTAACCGGGCCCCCCCCAAAGAACTGTTCGGCTTGAGGAAGTTTAGCCCGAACATGTAACTAACTCAACAAGTCCCTAAAACAGCCTGAGACCGATTTACCCAATTCCCACTTAATTAGTTTCTTTCACACCTCATCTATATATAGGAGGCATAGGCTCATAGAATATAGACATACAATTTAAGATTCTACTTATGGTTTAATATACTAATCATAGACTTACTAAAATATACACCTCTGTCAACGCTGCATGCAATAGGTGCAAACAATCACCAGCACATCACATTCAAATGTTGTAGGAATGCACTACATTATTCGATTATTGGACTTAAATATCTACAACATTGAAATATGCCTTCGACATAAAGGTTAACTCAAAAATGCCCAACATATCCCAACATAACATATCTAGCTTTTACTACTTTACTAGCAAGATGTCTCAGTCTTTTAAAATGAAAGCACATTCTTTAATACATGGCTAAAATAAGCGTTTACTTGTATTAAATAGCCTTTAAATACAGCCTTTATATTAAATAGCCAATAACCTTTGACAAAGTGTGGCACCCCTTTTTAAATTATCTGCTGGCTAAATGTCTTGATACTTAAGCTGATCTTTAATATATAAACATAAGACTTGTATTCAAGCTTTTTTAATTAATGAATTATTTTTACCTCTTTATTTATTTATTTTTTTAAATAATCCATTTAAAAAAAAAACTGCCTGAAACTAAGAGCACCAGGAATAATTATTCAACAGCGTCACAGTATAATGCTTGATAATTATGCAAATGTTTTATGAATATGTATTTACATTAATTCATGCGGCAGCTGCTTAAATTCAAGGTGACTTACACCATGCATCTTACTGCAGAGAAAGTCCCTTGAAGTAACCTGAAGTGCCTTGAAAAAAAAGAAAAGAAAACAATGGTAAAATTGTGCAAGTAGTTCATCTAAAACTAAAAATGGTCAGCCTCGTGCTCAGCCTCATGTGATATCAAACCTGTTTGACTTTCATCTGTGGAACACAAGACAAGATATACACTAGCTTTGTGTGAGAAACAGACTGAAATTTTAAGCATTTACTTATCTTGCACAGTGTATCTTGCCCCTGCTTTATCAAAACCAATGTTTAAGGACCTTGCATCACATTTCTGCTATCAATTACAGATGTTGACAGATATTACAGGTGTTAACCAAAGTTAACATTCTTCAGAATTCTAGTTGATGCTTTGCTGACAAAATCGGCATGCCTTAAATGCAGCACATTGATGGCAGTGTTAAAATCATCCCCTGAAATGGGATCAACCTCAAAGTGAGCGAACAGTCTCTTGTCGCCCGGCCTGCATTCTAAAAAAAGGGAGCTCCTTACTATCAGGTGAAAGCACGACACACTTTGCCCACGGCATGGACAAGAAAGATCACAGTCAGACACTAGCTAAACAAAATAATAATAATGATGATGCCATCTTAGGGACGGGGCTTGAACAGACAGCTGTCCAATGACATTTGTGAATCACATTGAGTCACTGAGAAATTACAAAACAAGAGAGACTTAATCTGAGTCATCAGGACAACTGAACATTATTTAGATCAGGATTCGGGACACGGCTAGATGGATTTACACGGGCGGCATTGCCAAATGAATGACCCTGACACACATACTACACAAACATGCAGAGAAACCCAGGCCTGATCCCACGTGTACTGGGTTACTTGCATTTGTTCAGAAGGTTTTTTTTATTTGACTAAAGTGTTGCCGCTCAAAGCGGTGTACAAAAGGGCGCTGATGTTTTGTTTTAATGTTTGGAAAGTTAGCTAACAGTGCCTAAGGCTTACTCTTAACCTTTAAGAGTAGCGTGTGAGAAAGCCATTTTAGCTGGTGGTGAGAAGCTCTGGCATCGACTTCACACACTGGGTGAGCCTGCAGATGCCGCATCTGGTTTCATTAACGATAAAAGTCACGAGTGTGAGGTGCGCTTGTGCGATTGGTGGTTGGTTTTTTGTGTGTGCGTGTGGGTGTGTAATGATGCTCTGAGCAGGTGGATGATTGGCTCGGGGGGGAAAATGGGTCAGAAACTGGGTGAGTGGCCAGTCTCCAACATAGTAATAAAGTATGGCAAATAGAGAAAGAAATACAAAGAGAAATGCATAGTTTTGTTAGGTCTGTCAGAGTGTGGGTGTGTCAGAGAGTTTACTCAATACTCTAGTTCCTCTTAAGAAATCACTGCAAGCAAAAAAAAAAAAAAAAAAAAAAAAAAAAATTCTCAAACTTCCTCTGAACACATCAATGCAAGTCACCAAAAAAGCCACAACACACACATTGTATGTCCATGTTTTATGGGGACATTCCATAGGCATAATGGTTTTTATACTGTACAGACTGTATGTGTTATTATCCTACACAAACCCTACACCTAAACCTAGGGATTTTCTAAAAATGTAATCCTTTAAGTTTCATAAGCTTTTTTTCCAAAGTCTAAAATTAACTGGTATTCCTATCCTTGTTGGGACATAATGTGATAAATACACACGCACGGCATCTGATAATGCCTGTCTGGGGTAAAGTATTAGGACAGACCACTGTTCAAAAGTTTGTCAGTAAAAGGTGCATATATATTAGGGCTGATCCAAATTCCGTATTTTGAGCTTTGAAGGTTCATTAGTAATTAACGCTGAATATACAAAGCTTAAGTGGGAGGGGCTAAACATATTCCTCTCTCAAATGAAAGGCGTGAATTTTGTGTCTGTCTGCCTACATTTTCATTATGTCGAGAACTGTGTTGCTGCGGACCCAAGGGAGTGCAGTGTTGTATTTGTTGCATGTCCATATTGCACCAACATTCAGAATTAATAAACTTAATAAACTACAGAGCAGCATGCTAACACGGTGCTCCGATAACAGACACTGCACTCGTGAGACAAAACACACAGGTCTGTTAGCAGTACTTTTAATAAAAGGTGGCTTAATATTTTTCTAACAAACAAATTGTTCCCAAGTCAGAAATTAGCAGCACAGTAATTATTGACACCAACTAATCCGATTAAAAATCAGCACCAAAATTTAGTGGTGAGAATAGTTCTGATTTAATTACATTCAGTGCATGTAAATGGCAATTAATAGGACAGCCTAGTTAAGCAACATGACAGGACCTAGAGAGGGAAGTTCGCTGAAAACAATCATTGCAAATGTGACATTGCATACAAAATTAGCAAATAATATACATTTCAGTTCAATATTTTCCAAACAAAGACCACAGAAGAAATGTCGTGCATACAGAGCAGCAGTGTTTTGTTAATGAAGGATTAGTTTTTTTGAATTTTGAATCATTTGAGTCAATAATTCAGGAGCCCATTCATAAGAACAGGCACTTTTTTGAATGAATCAGCCATCTGAACGAATCATCTGAAGGCTTCAACACATTTTTTTAAATGCATTTCATAAAATTATACACAGCCCTGGTATCTAATAATTTTTTGTAGTGTATAAACTACTTGTCATTGCACAACTACACTACATATTAACCTTTTATAAATAATATTTACATGTGGCATACCAAATAACGCCCTTTATCCATGATTTCACAATATAGCATGGGCCTTATCGTGTTTCTAAAACAGTTATTGCTTAAAAAAAAAAAAAAAAAAAAAAAAGTGTAAATGCGATATAGATGTATATAGATTATGTATACAAAGCAAAGTATAAAGAGTACTACTGTACTGTAAACTACTCATATATGGATGATTTTGTACATTGGCAAACCAGCCAACAGGAAATGCCACATGCCTAAACAACAGCGTGTGGCATGAGGTGATGATGATCAAAATCAAGACAAGACCTGCGGTGTCTGGTATATCAGAGACTCGAAACGAAGGTGAAAACAAAAACAAGAATATGTGGGTTAACAATCAAGTGTGAGAAAGGAAAAAGAAAGATAAAGCAAGGTAGAGAGAGAGAGAGAGAGAGAGAGAGAGAGAAGAGAGAGAGAGAGAGACAGAGAGAGAGACCCACCCTATGCTGGAATGTGTTTACCCAGTAACTGACCCCTCCATAAAACTAACAGGGAAGTGTTTGTGGGTAGCTTGACTTTACCCAATCTATACTCAGGTAACGCTTTTCTTTCAGGCCAAAGATCTGTACTCCTGCTCCCAGATTCATGGAGTAGAACCACAGTTGAGATCAGTGGTCAGCTGATAGGGCTTCTCCTAATGAACTTTTATAAGCAATATGATCAATTGTCAATATTATACCATATAGGGTGAATTCAAGTAAACTAGCTCTTATTTGGACATGGAGAAGAGTATTTGCGGTTTCATTTCATCAGTAAATCTTAGCACTAAATGATGAAAAGTATTTCACAAACTGTCATAGCATAAACTTCTGCCCTACCGCGATTTCATCCATCTAATGGCGTGAATATGTGAAAAGTGTAATAATGGCCTTTCACACAAACACACAAGCACTGACTCAGCTATGAAGTGAGAGGACAATGTGTACTTCCTGTCCTACTGTTTCCACTTCCTGTGCATGTGCAGACCACATGCTGCTGATGAAGCAAATACTTTACATATACTTCCTGTTCAAGAAATATACATATTTACTGATGGTCAAATTCATTATAAATTCATAGATAAATGTGTGTGATTAAAGTTCAGATGATGTGAGAGGAAATAGCAATGCAATTAAATAAAGGATGCTGAACATACGGAATGAATTTGATACGAGCAGGATCTAGAATAATATACAAAATTAAAATTATATATTATTCTCATTTTATTATGGCCAATAACAGAAAATGCTAAATGCAAAAAAAAATAAAATAATTTTTACACACACATACACACACACACACAAATAAATAAATTTTACAAAAATAAATAAAACATTAAAATTACTGAAAAATAAATCATAATTAAATATAATGGCAAAGCTGACAAGTATAAGAATAAATAAATTAAGCACAAGATGATGGTTAACTAAATACAAAAAAAACTTAAATATACTTTTTTTTTTAGCACACACAATTAAAATACAATATTAATGGATTTTATTTTTAAAATCAGCAACGTGAAACCAAAATAATCACAGCTGTAATTTCTGACAAAATTCAGTAAAAACAAAAAAAAAAAAAACGCAATCTAATTAATTAAAACTAATTTCAACACATAACTGAAAAGATTTGAAAAACACTGTAAAAGCAGAATGGCAAAAACTACATTCAGTTCTTCAGGATTAAAACTAGGAATCACTGGCACACTTGTGAATCCAGCAAAGCCAGAGGATCATCTCCCCATGCAAATGCCCTAATTAAAATCCAACACTTAATAGCTCATACATTAATAGCTTAGCACGTTAATCACTCACTTTTCCATAACCCACAGAGAAAAAGTGCAAACATTACGCGTTTGACTGCTATGTCCTTTTAGCTAAACACAAGGTAGAATTAGGTTGAAACGGCTAAATGCAGAAGTGCAAAGATAGTACTAAAAAGCACAAAAAGAGTCAAATATTTGCAGACTGCTTGTAAGGAGACTCCCATGCTCTGGCCGTCTGACATCTGCTGCGTATGCTTCAGTGCAGCGAGCAGACGTCTCTCTGGTGATACCCCAGTCATTTTAGACGCTGGTGCTTAGAAAAGAACCCAATTATCTCCCCTGATGGGGGTTTACTAGGACGGTCATCGTTCACAGACACCGTCAGCAATGGAGACAGTCAGTCTTACAAATACTGCGCTGCAAGATTGAGCCTTAAAAGCTAGAAACAAACATGTTTGCGCTTTCGGTATTTTATTCTTTTTACATTTACATGTAAAGTGGCTCAATAAGTGGTTAAACAGAGGCTACAGAGGCTTTCAGGGATATTAAAGTTTTCAAAAGCTTAACGATGGTGGTATTGAAGTCAATTGAAGTCATACAGCTTTACTTTAGCTTTTTACTTCTAATGTTTGCTTTTAAGATTCATTTGTTTCTAAATCTTCCCAATGAACAAAACATGCAAGAAGCACACACTTTTACTGGTCACTGAGCTTAAATTCTGCAACAATAATAATAATAATAAAAAAAAAAAAAGGTCACCCCTTATTAACATTTTAGTTTAGTTTTTTGTTTACCGGACTGATCCACCAGACAACCAATACAGCCCTCACAGCTGGGCTCGGGCTTGTTCAAATACACCTGACATCACTTTCAAACGAACCAACATGATCTTCACCCCTCGGCTCACTCCAGGACTCCACGAGAGTTCAGCTAGAACAACAAACTCATATTTCTTTTATTATTTGCTCAATCGATCGCACCCATCTCGCTATCCTCACCTCTGCCTTTTGGAGAATTATTGACCATTTCTTTGTAATTTTGTAGAGAGGTCACTCAGAATGACACTCCAGAGATCTCAGTATCTGGACGGCACTTAAGTAAGATCATCAACAGCTTTGCTCAGAAACAGTGACATTATATTGGACTGTTTGTTGCAGTTTTCTTTGAAGTGCTTACGGAGAAGGCAGATGGTTGCTTTACTCTCATGGGATACAAAGAGAGATCATTCTCAAACATATTGTCGAATTTTAAAGAGTAGCTCACATGTAGCTTTTTGGAGCCGACTGCAATTGTAAGATTCTTTTAAAAACCCATGAGTCCTACCTAATCATGTTTCAAACATGACATGAGAAACACAAATTTGAAGCACTAACCAATTCAGATTTTTCATCAAGACTTTAAGCTAATGAATGTGTGTATATTAGCAGTATAAATGAAAAATTATTTAAAATACTATTTCATTTAGACAGTCCACTTCAAATTTTGATATCAAGGCAGATATGTCCAAAAATGGGAAAAAGCGTGTCAGTTTTCATCTTATTGCAAACCCAGCATAAAATTAAGATTGAATTACACAGCAGGAATGCACACATTCATTCAAACATGACATTGAGCCCAACGACTGGAACAGCAGGACTGTACCAGTGTTCTCTACAAACATATGAGAAATGCATTTTATAACATTAAGTACTTCTTCAAAGCAGTAATGAACATATTTAAATACTGCTAAATGACTGTGACAATGCTAAATGACAATGTGATGTGCTAAAACACAATAAATATAAATAATAATAAAAATAAAATAAAAAAGGGGTCATCCCATCTCAAGTGATCCAAAAAATTCAGAATTATCATTATGGTTTTTTTTTTTACATCTTTATAAAGAACTGGTGATTTCGCAATAGCAATAAAATGAGGAAATAACTTTAAGACAGATTGACCCATGTGCAAAAAAGGGGAGTCCTATTAACTTGGTAAGGCATGATTGTGAGCTTCATATACGCAAAGGAACAAAGTCTGCTCATTTACTTAAATTCAAGAAACCCTGCATCACATACTTGCAGAAGGACTCCAGCGATTTGAATTAAAAAGGCATTATTTTAGGAGCATTTCCAACTCTAATCCAAAATCCCCTGCAGACGTCGGTTACACAACAAGGCTGAAATGCTGATACAGAACACACAACTCTTCATCATAGCAGGTAAATTTCTAAATCTATCTATCTATCTACCTATCGCACGGCACTTTTAAACGCTTCTTTCGATTGAGATTCTACTAGCTGCACGTTTCAGCATTCACTCCTGTGCCAATCTGATGCTTATCAACTAACAATGGAGGATAAATTACTTGGAAAAGGACTTCCGTGTAAAATTCTAAACTACACAAGAAACTCAACATCTGATATCAAAAAGCATGTGAAAACTGAACAAAGCACCCATAGATCAGGATGACCGTACGTGATCCATTGAAATCTTTCAAACGCCACAGAACCCCGAATGAGATCATAAACGTAAAAATCCTTACATTTAAAAGCCAGCTTTTTATTTACATAGAAAAAAAATGCCAAATTTATATACTATGAAACATTTTAATTATAAATCTGCATTTTTGGTGGGAAATGTAATTGTTCTACTGCCACTCCATTTTTATCGATCTATTTATCTTAAAATGTATATTTTATTTAAATGTGTTGATATGTAGTATTAGATGTGACGATAATAAATGTATAATAAAAAAAATTCAATATGAAGCATCAAAATTAATTCATATATTTTAAAATACTTAATACATCAATGCAATACTTTATTCAACATATAGACAAAAAAACTAGAACATCTAACCAGCTACACGGTTTAGTACTGTTCTTTAAGATGCGTTAAGTTATTCATTTATTTTTTCACACCGATTTTGTCTGAACTTTTTCACAGATCCTTAAGCACTCCTCTGATCTTATGAGCGAAGTATAAATTCAGCTTCATTCAGGGATTGTCAAGCCCTATCAGGACAAGACTGCAGGGGTGCACACACCCTTTGCCACATGTCACCATGTGCCTCTATACGGCTATCCAGCTCTTCCATATGCTGTATAGAGGTTTATCTGACCCACAAGGGTCTGTCCTTGCTTCTAGATAAGACAATGGAGGGCACGAGTATGACAAGACCAGTGATATACCTACAGGTAGCTACTCAAGTTTGCTGGAGTGAGTGGATTGAGAGCATGATGTTACTGCATC
Source organism: Puntigrus tetrazona (assembly GCF_018831695.1). Taxonomy (NCBI): domain Eukaryota; kingdom Metazoa; phylum Chordata; class Actinopteri; order Cypriniformes; family Cyprinidae; genus Puntigrus; species Puntigrus tetrazona. The sequence goes on from NC_056713.1 coordinate 19,213,776, forward strand.
AGCCCAACCACCCACCCTAAATACAATTTACTGCCAGATTACCAACCCCCCATAAGACAACAACTCATCTGCCCACCCTTATTTACATTTTAAACCCCCTAACAATAACATTTATGTCAATGGATCAACCGCTGGGTTGAAACAATCGCTTTCAAAACCCATAAAGCCGACTAACTAGACACGTTTATGGCACCTCGGGCGTTTGATAACGAGACGTCTAGCTAGGCAGCCCACTAGGTTTTGAGACAGAGCCGGTGTGCGAAATAAAGAGGCTCAGACAGAGATAGACAGGAGGGTGGCTCACAGGATGCCTGAGCAGGACGTGCAGACGAACGAGCCCACGGTCATGTTGGCGTAGGTCGGCCCGCGCTGGTCGCAGTCGAAGCACTTTCGGTTGGGCGCCAAACTCGTCATTTCCCGCAGCATCTTCAGGTGTTTTTCCTCCTGCTTTCGCTTCGCGCTGGCTGCCATGGCCGGAGCCGTTAATATAGCGTCGGTCAATTAAAAAAAAAATAAAAATCCAATGTGTTCCCGGGGAAATATTAGACAGGAGCTTTCTTTAAAACGTATCGCCGGGAAACGGTAGGGTAAGACGGACCGGAGTTCTTCGAAAGGGCCTCACGTTTCGCGAACAACGGGCGAAAAGCGCCGTAGTGAAGAGAGGAGGGTCCTGAGGCGCAGGCACTTTCTTTAACGGCCAGCCAGCCCACTCTACTTTCACTGCCAGACAGTCAAATAGCCCTCCCACTCTGTATTCATTTTAACATAACGACCGACAGGGGGCGAGTACTAATAAGTACTTGACGGAAGAAATACCAAAGGGCTCAGTGCTAAAACTGTCCATAAGTCTTGTTGTGCGGTGTAAATATATATGGGAATATAATAAATATACACTCATAAACTGTTTTGCTAAATAGTCGTACTTAGAAGTGAGGAAAAACGTGGTATTTTTGTGTAACAGTGTTAATAATTGTATGAACGCGCTAGCACTGGGGCGAAAACTATGAAACGGGAAAGCTCGCAGCCAATCACAGGCGCCACTTTGGAACACGTGACCATAACCGAACTCTACCCACAAGACTTAGCGAGTGCTCGGTCTCGCCCTCATTTAAACGTTCTTGACCCGCAGCGCCCTCTATAGGAACACAAGGACGCAACACAATAACAACCGGCTCCAATTCTCTGCAAGAGTGACCTAATTCAGAGGATTTGGCTCGCTGAGGACATGAATCGACTTTATTAGTCACCTTTTGTTTTTTAAGATGGCCATGGATATGTATAATGAAGTTATAAATGAAGCTGCCTAAATTAAATAAAGCAGCTTTGTATTGCATTGGCCAAATGTTGTGGGAAAGACTGAGGCCCTTTTCCGTTTTTTTATTTTGCTTGGTACCCACACTTACGTGACAAGGGAGTAGCAGCATTGTAGGTTTTCAGATAATACTGGTCTCAGATTATAAGGAATTAATAAATAAATAAAAACAAGATTACTGGAGTATGCAACTGTTACTGGCTTTTTCTTTGCAGTTATTTCTGCTAACAATTTGTATGAAAATATTTCAGTTATTTCTACTCAAAGAAATTACACAGAAACAATTTTCACCCAAATATTTCTAGTCAATGAAAAAAAAAAAAAAAAATTATAATAATGTAAAAAAAAAATTGTGAAATTTTTCAAGTAGAAAGACTGAAATGGTATTTTCTTGTAAATCTTACTCCAATAACTTGTTATATACACCTTGAATTTATTACTTTTTTAACAGTGTACACCAAATTGCTCAATTTTAGTAAAATGTAGACATTAAAAGAATTCTAAACTGCAAAATAGTTCATATCTTTATATGGGGTGCAAGTGCAATATTTTACAGTCTTAAAGAAATCGTTGGAAGAAACATTATGCAACCAAAGGAAAGTCTTCTGAAACTTTTTATAAAGACTATGTATTTAAACTCCAAGTGACAGATTAGTTTATATTACAAGTTTATTTTATTAAGCTTGACTGCCATTTAAAACATGAAAATGGTGATCTGATCAGAAACAGCATTCATTAAGATGTAAAAAAAACGGTAAGTTGAATAAAAAGAAAAAAAATATATATATATATATATATATATATATATATATATATATATATATATATATATTAAGGACAACTGCCCTTCTGTTGTTAAATCATCTGCATTCCTAATCATCACTTGTGCTGACCGACTGAATCAAACTTCTTTATGGTGACCAACATAGGACCGCTGAGCAAAACCAGTATCCATGACAACACAAAAAGTACTATCCAGGGGGACCCTTCAAATGGAACATTTTGTTCACAACGTTTATAAGAAGCTTACCATTTATATAAATCAATAATATGCAGCAACGGACGAAAGAATGCGCACCTGCAGAACAGATGCTTATAAGGTAGCCGTATATGATGCTTTTAATTATCCTAGTATGTGGTATTACATCAAGAGTTTCAGTTTTTCTGGGATATTAAACTGGACTCCAGTGACCCGACAGACACATTTCAGCAAATGAAATCGAGGTTCACCCAACATAAGCAGACGATGATGAATGTACATATTTTGAAAGTGTCCCACTGGAATCAGCTCTTCAAGCCACAGTACGATACATTATCCGCTGGTAATAGCCTGTGCGCTGGGCCTCTGGAGCTGCTCGCGGGGGGCAGTGAAGTCCCACGGCCTGCGGTTCTCAGTGAAGCCGTAGAGTTTCCTCAGAGCCACGCGAGCTGCCTCCTCTTCTGCTGCCAGAACAGTCTCGCCTGGACCCTGAGCCAGCAGCTTACGGTCACTGACACACACAAAAAAATTTTTTTTTTAGCATTTTAAAAATCAATCGAAAGACTAAATTAAGGAAGGGTATTGATTATTTGCCATAGCAGTCTCTCTGAAATTGTTTCCTGGAGTAAAGACCAGAATAAATCTGATTTGTCCTTGTAATGACACTTCGGATTCATCAAGTAGAGGTTTAACAAAAAAAAAACAAAAAAAAATATATATATATATATATATATATATATATATATATATATATATATATATATGTGTGTGTGTGTGTGTGTGTGTGTGTGTGTGTGTGTGTGTGTGTATAAATAAATATATCAATAAGGGTTATATAAACAGCAGCGTGACATTACACAATGCTTTATAAATCATGCAGCTTATCAACTCTTGTGTCATACCTGTAAAGCCCGACGAAATAGAGAGGAAGGACAGTACTGGCGCCGGCAGACCGGATGAGACGGGGCTCAGGTAGAGCTGTACCTTTACGGGTCAGTTCTTTAACCAGCAGCCCCATGGGATCAACCACTTTCCACAAGTCAAACAGATCTTTCCCTATCAGCTGGGTCACCAGGAAATCCTGCAAAATCGCACAGATGGATCAACGAGTGCACAAAGATTAGGGTTTGTAATATGTAACAATTACAATATCAAATAAAATATGCAACTTCTATAATTATATATGATTAGAAATTTAATGTTTAAAATTAATCTCACACGCACACTAAAATATTATATTAAAAAGATAAATAAAAAGACTACTATATCTACTAATAGATATCTACTAATATATATATATATATATATATATATATAAAATATACAATAACAAATACGATTCTGTAATTATATAATTAGAAATTGTATTTTTTTTATTAATGTTCAATTGTTTCACACACACAGAAACATAGAGAACGTACAGATATACAGAAATGTAAAAACAAAAGCATGATTTAATTAAAAGTAAAAAAACCATCTCGTCTTACTCTAATGAAAAGTCCGGCTCTCACAGGCCCACTGCTCTGCTCCAGAGCACCAATCACAGCGAAGAACGTTCCTTGCAGGGTTTCATCGGGAACAGGAAACTCTGCACTCATCGTCAAATCCTCCACTGCAAGGTTCCGTGCGACGTGACACATGACCTCTGACCCTGTCAGGTGGCCTACGATGTCAGCCACACCTTCGTCAGGCAAGTTGGGAAAGCTTCCCCTGCACCAGTCACTGAGGAAACCCTGGACAAAACAAGAGGAGAGGGTGTGAATATCTGTATATAGTAAATTATTTGTATAGTAGAGTATAAGAGTTTCCACCTTTGTAAACCTTTGTCCGCGCACGCACAGCTCGCTATTGTCTTGCAGGTTAAGGGCGGTCGTCTCCAAATCAAGGCCCAGTGCTCGCCTCCTCTCCTCCTCAGACCGCAGGTAACACGCGTTCACAAACGCCGTCTTCAGAAGCTCCAGAGAGAAACTCTCCTGCAGTCGGGCACCGAAGGCCTCCACTTCAGCGTGATAATCAAAGTTTGGCTGCCGGGAGCTGACCGGAAGAAACAAACAGGGTTAAAGGGGTTACAAATAAACCACGCATTTGGTGCGAGACACACGCTTTTAGGCTTTGTGTCACGCTGACCATGTAAATCCCACGCCAAAATTGCAACCCTGTTTGTGATATGACACAAAATCTCAGCTTTCAGACTGTTTAAGTTTAAGTTCTTTGATCTTGTTGCGTTGACTAAAATTATACTATGGTTTTATTTTAGTGATGGGAAAGGCAATGTTCTATATTTTCAGTTACACACACACACACACACACACACACACACACACACACACACACACACACACACATACATACATATTTATTTATTTATTTATTTTTTGGCCCTGAATTCTATTTGTACAATAGTTATGCTCAATTAATGACCACTTAAATTATTTCTTTTCCTAATATTATGATTAGCTATATTGCAATTAGTGTAGTATTTAAGGTTAAAATAGAGGTAAGTGTTTTAAATTATAATGCAAAGAGCTAGATTAGAGTAATTTTGTGCTTGGAAAATTTTATTTTTTTGTAATTTTTGTGACTCTTTAATAAATACACATGCATCTACTAGTTCCTCCGCAAAATCTTGCAGGTCATACCTTCTTACTTACTTTTAAGTTTTGCAATTGCATAAATATTTAAACACTAGGTTTTTTTAAATGGGAAATTAAAAAGTTTATAACATTATTTTTAATGATACTCAAGTTTAAAAGGGTGCACTCAACAAAAGATTTTTATTCCCTTATATGTACAGTATATACATATGGATTGACATTTGATCGAGATCCCAACCCCTAAAAATAATAATAAAAATTATGACCAAACAATATTTTTGTTAACCTACCCCTTACAAAAAAAACCTGTTTGCATTATAATACAAATTTCAAATAAACATAATTCACTTTTCTTGTACATTTTAAAATGTATAATCAAAAAATTACATCACTGTTCTTTTGCGCGTTTTGTGGAAACACTACAAACAAAGAGTACAAAAAAAACACAAAATATCACCAACAATCTCATTAATCCGTACACAGATCAATAACATAATGCGTTTATAGTGACATTTACTAGCTGTTATTCAAAGCCTAGTATGTTGCCTACCTAGACAGCATTTTGTTGGAATTAGACACATACCCTAAAACTCTTACGACGCTGAAATATAATAAGAAGGTAGGCAGCGCACTATGATTTGAGACACAGTCGGAGAGTCTCATACATGGCCTTGAGATGTTCTACTGACCGTGGCTTTGGAGGTGGAGGCCCCTCCATTTTTCTCTTCCTCTCCATGATGAGCGTATAAGCCTTCATCCATCTCTTCTTCTCTCTGACATGTGTGAGCATCACTCCTCTGGAAGCATGATGCAAATGCAGAGGTAACACAGCGCGACTCACGAGCGCCCTGCACGCCGCCATGACAGCCGCGACCTGACGCTGAAGCGGTCCGCGAAAGAGCGCCGGAGAACGGAAGGGAAACTGTCCACAGCGCCACCACGTGTCCGGAGCACCAAGTTTTCCTGTTTGTCAAAGTTACCCAAAGTTGTGTAATACATTTATTTTTAATAACCATAAATATTGCAATTACTGATTAGTAAAATAAAAAAAAGTATGGATGACCATGGTACTTAAATAAAAATTAACAAATAAAACTAAAATCTATTTTACTATTATTTTTTATTTATTTTAGTTGTAAATGTTTTATAATAAAATATATTTAACTATTAGATATTTTATTAATATTAGACAAAAACACAGCCTTGTCAACTAACTGATATAAGGGTAAGCTGAATAAACCCAAGTTTAGCTAAATAAGTTAAGATACTACAGTTAGATAAATACACTGAAATAAATCTAAATGAAAAAAAAAAACAGAACAAAATCAAATTTAAAAAGTTTTTCCATTTTTTTACTAAATACAATAATAGTATAAAAATAAATACTAACATAACACTAATAAGTACATATTTTCCAGCCTATTTGTTTTTAAATACATCATGCTCAAGGCCAAAAATGATAGCGTATATTAAAAAATTAATTAGCAAAACTAGAAGATTAAAAGCAGACAAGATGGAGTGCGGCTCACTACTGTTGTAATTTATTCAAATAAAAGCGTTTGTAATACAATGTTCATGGCTCTGTGAGAGGAAATCTGAATGTGTATCATTTCAGTAATATCCTGCAGAAAACAAGCAGAAATACCAACATCAGCATATTACAATAATGTACATAAATAATGACCAGGACTAAACTCACACTTAACAAGTATGGTTGCAAGTAACATACAGATGTACATAATGTACCTAAAATTACAACAGTATGTAAATATTCTTATTTTTTAATATTATATGTTTTTCGTTTGACTATGCCACATCAGTGCATTCCACTCCATTGGTCTTTGTAAAAGTTGACATTATATTGTACTAATTTATATTGTAAACCTATGGAAAAATAAATGATTACACCCAAAGCTTAAAGACATGTGAAGTAATATATACATCTGGTTCATGCTTGATTTACGCAAAAAAAAAGAAAAAAAGAAAAGAAAAGAAAATTAATTAAAAAATGTACAAAACCAAGAAAAGGAACAATTGTACAGTTGTACAAATAATACAAAAAAAGTATAAATACATATTTATAATAATAAAATGAAACCAGACAGATCCAAACAACAACACAAAAGCTAACTCTGACTTTACAGCTCTTACTGTGAAGAAAATAAAACATTTTAGCCATTAAAAAACACAGCTAAAGTTTGACACGTAGAACAGAGGGGCGGAGTTTTGATTTTGGCCCCTCCCACATTGAGTCCATGTAGCTTCAGCGACGGAACCAAACCCAGCTGTTGATAAGCCAGAAAGCTACAGTGATGGAATACATGACCATTTCTCGCTTGACTCTCTCTTTGTTCTCCTCCTCCAAAAGCTGCAAACGTCGGTTCAGCTTGACAATCTGTGAGAAAGCAAAATCAAAGAAATTAATAAAACCCTCACGCCAAGTACTGCGTAATAACTACCGTTTAAAAAATTTGGGGTCAGTAGTATTTTTCTGAAAGAACTGCATACATTCATTTAGCGAGGATGCATTAAATTGATCAAAAGTATGAGTGAAAACATGTAAAATTAAATAATTATAAATATAAATAATTATATTTTAAAAATTTTCTGTTAATCTGTGAATCCTGAAAATAAAATGCATCAATGTTTCCACAAAAATATTCATCAACACAACTGTTTTTAATATTGATAATATAATTTTTTTTCTTAAAGGCAACAAATCAGCATTTAAAATGATTTCTGAAGGATCACGTGACTCTGGAGTAACAATGCTGAAAATTCAACTTTGTCATCACAGGAATGTTTTTGCATTTTTTTTTTTTTAATCAAAAAACATTGCTGAGCCTAAGATAATTTTTTTTTTTTTGAAAGATGGTGTAAATATAAATGTGTCTTTTAATTTGTTGTAGTCTTCTTTTACATGCATAAACCCTTTACAGTAATAAAGATCAGAATAATACCTGTCTACGTAGAGAAGTGGCATCCACAACGGCCATGTCGTCTGCTCCTGCCTCCAGAGTCGAGTCCAGCGTGGCCAGGGCATGCCTGTCAGAAACATGATTTCATTCCATGAGACACTGAGACTGTATTTAGGGGTCAGAGAGAAAAACAAATCGAGAGAGAAAAAAAAAGCAGATGAGAGGGAAGAGATGAGAGGAAGTTACCTGTTGTCATGCTGAGGGTTAGAGAGAGGTTGAACCCCCTCTAAGAGATGGCTTGCTGAGAAGCGGATATGGAGAAAGTGAGAGAGGGAAAGGACAAAAGAAGACATAGACAGACAGACAGACAACTTTAATAACATGCACCTCAACTAGTATGTAACATGTCAACATTTTATAATTAAATAAACCTTGCAAAAGAAATTATGATTTTATGGTAAACCAGCCAACTGCACAGATGTAAACACAAAAATACTAATTTTAGTCTCATTTTCACACAGTGGTTTTAGACAAACCTACAGTTGAGTTTGGTGCCTGTCAGTGGAACTCAAGTTAATGCCATTCTGAAAGCCACTAACGAGAAGCCAGGCAGGTCACGGGGCACAGGAAATGAGCTCATGAATACCTAACTGTGCAGGTATTCACAGAAACCAAAATTCAAAGAAAGTTCTGTACTCAATTTAAGGTTGTATCAACTCACAACATTTGTGGCATTATATCGTTTTAAACAATGCTAATACAAAATGTTTCTTTAGCAGCAAATTAGTATATTAAAATAATTTCTGAAGTAATGGTTGCAAGAAATTCTGATCAAATTACATTTGCAAAATTAATTACATCTAGTGCTGTTAAAGGATAAACTGCATACAAAATAAAAGTTTCTGTTGGCATAATATTTGCTGGTGTTCTGTGTATATTTATTATGTATATATAAATTAATACACATACAGAATATATTTAAAAAATATTGACATCTATATTTATACCCATATAATTTATATTACAAATAAATATATTTAATATATAATTTTTTTAAATTTTTAATATATAACTTTTAAATACATATATGCATGTATATAAACATAATAAATATATAGAATACACATACACTGTGTACATTTTAGGTAATAATACAGTAGTAAAATTAATAGCATTAAATAACGTCTTGTGTAATCAAAAATACAGCTGTGATTTTTTCTTCATTTACAAAAACAGAGATTAAAAATATATTTTTAGTGGCAATCATGCCACAAATTATTAAACTTGAAAAGAACACAAACATTTCTTTATAAACTGTACAACAATGCCACAAACTGCTTGTGTAATTTTAAATGAAACCTAAAAGTTTAGGGGAAAACAGAAAGAAATAAAGAGAATGAAATAAAATCTTGTGCGCATTTCTACTCATGCTAAACATTAAACC
>NC_056713.1:19228022-19338022 GCF_018831695.1 Puntigrus tetrazona
AATGAAAATGAACTTTTGTTGATCAATGAGCCTATTTTCTGCAATAATCCAATGAAAAATCTGCTGCATCTAGAACTCATTGGACCAATGGAGCTATAACCAACTTACGAGTGCAAAGCTGGCCTGCAAGAATAGATCATTACCGCACTATATCCCACTGTAATGTGCAAAGATCTTCCCATCTTGTACCTGCTATCACGATTCTCTCGGGAACGTGCATCATTGCCGTGTGGAGGGTCTCATGCTCTGGAAGATCCTGTCCTTCAGACTCGTACGGAGCCACTTTGAGCTGCTCAGGAATACGCATTCTCTGACTGATGCCTTCTGTGTACTCCAGCTCATAGTGGATCCGGTTCATCTCCGCCATCTCGGCTGTGGGAGAGGGAAAGGCCGCTCCGTTCATCTACAGGGAAAGAGGAGGAGGGCTGTGATGTGAGGACCTAAACATGTAAACCAATCAAGAGCATATTTCATCATGTAAAAAGCAGTCAAATGGGATCATACAGGAATCCTCTGAGAATCAAATACAATTTTAATAGATGCACACAATGATATTTTATTCTCGTACTGTAATAAAAATGCTTCATGTCAGGGCAGCTAAAAGAAACCAGGGCTGTTTCTTAAAAACTTCGTAACCCTAAGTAGATTGCAGAACTATTGCCACCAATGGGCTCTACAGTCAACATATTTTACGATGCCCTTGAGAAATGTAGACCAGATTAGAAGCCAGATTAAAATAATGAGAAAGGTCCTTTATATCCATCTTGCATTTTACTGCAAAGATGATCATAGTTATATTTATTGTTTTAGTATTATCCTCATACTATAATTGCATTCATTCATTTTACACACTTTTATTTTTTTCATCTAAAAGTTAAACTTGTCAAGTTACAAAGCTAAAGTTAAGTTAAAATATTTAAATCTACTTTTATATCAGTTTTAGCTAATTTTGTACCTAATTTAATTTATAATTACAATACAATTTAATTTAACTTATTGTCAAGGCAGCATTTCTCATTTTATATTTTTAGTTTAGTTTAAAATTCCTACCACAATTACCAAAAGCGATTAATAATAGTTTTAGTTTCAGTTAACAATAACAACAGTACTTTTAAATCATATAGTTTTGCTTCTCTTAAGCCAAAGACGGTCCCTTATATTTTCTTCCACTTTATAAAACAAAATATCTCCAAGCAGCAAACCATGAATCAAAATATCTCCAAACAGCAAAACTGGAATCACAGGTTGTCCTACTTGGCCTGTGACATTTAGCCCTTATACAAAAAGAGCTCATAAGACTGTAAGCTTGGTTTTGTGGTACCTAAATAATACTCCATTTATGTAATATAGATAAATAACCAACGCATCCACTATCATGCCCTGATCCTCAGGCTAAAATAAAGCACAGAAAGGAAGCAGCCGTCTCTATCTTGTGGTCGGATCATGAGATCAACTATTTCAGGAAGCAAAATGCCACTGAATACACTGGCTGCTCCACAGTTTAATCTCTTATTAAGCATGCCTACTGTACGCTATTGTAGATGGTGTTTCAGAAAGTCAGCCAACACAAATAAGATCAATATGGGCGGTTTTGGTTTCATTTATGGTGGAGCCTGTAATATTTTGTTTTGAATGTTTGAGTGGATCAGTTCAAAACAAACAGAGAATACATAACGAGGTCAAGAACTTCAACGTGTCACATTTGCGGCGTAAAACTGTGGAAATAGATGATGAGCACATCAGGGCCCCCACAGTGCATCAGTGACAGCTAATAAAGGGCCAAAGCATGAGCGAAAACCACATCACAAATCTTTTAGACACATACCTTCACCGAGATCAGATCCGCCGACCGATTAGACACCTTAAAGTGAAATGCTATCGTGAAATGCAATTATTTAGTGCTTTTTTTTTTAGAAATACACAACCATCCCGCAGCACAGAACAGACCAGTTTGACCCAGACCTGCGTGAAGCCGGCGGACGCCGTTAAAACGTAAGTGCGTGAGATCTTTTCAAAATAAAAGTCGCTCGGCTTGTTACGTAAAAGTCGCGGGTTTTCGCTTTCTCTTCTGGCGAAAGTTTGTTAATTATCACAGTCTGTAAATTACTTTCAGTTTAGGTCTATTTTGGGTTGCATTCCCTCGGTCACGAAACAGAAAATACGCGCATTACAACTGTTTTCTTTCTGAAGCAATTATCCAATAATTTATTTTACTTTTTAATTAACTGTTACATTAATAAAAGCACGATCCACCGGCGTATTAAACGCGTTAAGCTGTGGAAAATGGTACATTTTCTGTTACTTCACATGCAATAACGACATAATGACAACACAAAACATTTGAAGACTTTTTAGTAGAATAAAATCCAATTGAATTGTGGTATTATTGTGGCGTAAGCCTCATTTGTACTGTGGTATTACAAGACCAAAAGGATATTCACAAATGTAAAACAGAATTTGAGAAACAAGCAATGTTGGGGCGTCTTGTTTCCATCGTGGCCCCTAGCGGTTGTGCGTGTGTGTGTGTGTGTGTGTGTGTGTGTGTGTGTGTGTGTTGTAAGTTCGCTTGGAAGAGCGTTGAACGATTGTCCAGTCAGTCTCAGTGAGCTCCCAGTTGAGGATACTAGCTCCAGGACTTCTAGGATGCTCGATGCATGGAGAAAAACCTTAGCGCTTCTATAAAGTTATATTAACTACAGCACCTCACTCGTGTATAATGAAGTGATCGGACACTTTAAAGTGGACGGTGGGCCCCCGGAACCTGCTGACCACAAGCCCTGAAGAGTGCTTGCTGCATGTGGATGCTGTGAACGATGTGCTGCTCCGTGGCGCTTCTGCTCTGCGGTGTGTTTGTGTGTCTAAACGGCGCAGCATCACTGGACCTGCAGCCCGACATGTGAGTGACTCCATATATTGTATTTATTTTGATTATTAATTAAAAGTAGTACAGGGGAAATTCTCATCTGCCTATCATTCCAACATTTGTAAAAAAAAAACATTTGGGTGTCACACTGGCTATCACAATGATCATTATTGTGCATTCAAATAAAAATACGTGTCTGTTTTAATTAGCCTAAATGTTCATGCTTATATATAATAGGTATGATATATTTATTGTTAGGTCATTACAGGTTATATAGTTAATGTGCTACCAGTGTTTTTAACAAAATGTAACACAAACTGAAAGCATGTTTTCAATCTACTTAATGTCCATATTACTATTAATAATAAATAAGTAATTGTACATTACTTAAATAGTTTTATATTCTTATTATTAACAATAAAAACATAATTAATTTGGTTTCTCGTTGTTAGCTCTTTTTTTGTATAGCGCAATAATTTAAAGGTTCACTGATAATTAATCTATTTAAATAACGCGTTATTTCTGTAGTGATTTAATTGATCTCTAGGTGTCGCCAACAGCACCATTTGAGTCCATTTAAAATGTGCATTTGAATTCAAGCATGTGATCGTGACAATTTGTAATTTAATATGTGCACACTTGATCATCATCTACTGAATTTGTAAATATAGGCTGCATTGATGTAAACAAAATGCATTGTTTCAAATGGACTCAAATACTGCGCTGTAAGAACATGTAAATATGTTAAGCGTGACTGAGGCAAGTGAATCAACGTCTCTTGAGTCTCTGATACACTGACTCCAGGGCTGGTGTGGTGTGTGACTGTGCAGTTTATCTGCGAGCCCCATAATTAGCTCAGGATGTGTTGTATTAAGCCCAGATGGTCAAAGGAAGCAACCTGAGAGGGAACAGGACCCTCTGAGGCAGAGCCCAGACTCACCACGCTAACTAATTGAAACTAAATTCAAGAATTTAATATGCAGGCTGTCACAGATGGAATATAACAAATCGTTCTGCAATACCCTTGATTTATTTCTGAAGGTGAAATGCATTCCCAGCAATGACCCGTACTCTGAGCTGTGGATATGGTGCTCTAACCTTTGGACAACCATAAGAAAGGTTTAAATCAACAAACAGCTCCTGACAGATATGGATGTAAGGAAAAGCGAAGGAAAATTGAGTGTGCATGTATTTAGCTATACTGCTGGACCAAAATTATCCTTAATTTTCCTTTGGAAATATTAATTGGAACATCTATTCATAAATAAATTTTTAATTCTAATATAAAAAAAAGCTTTCAGCGAGAGGATTTGGCTTTGTCCATAACACTTGTATTTATTTATATTATTTATCAGTATTTATATTCATATTTTGAATGTGGCTAGTTAATCGTGTGTGTTCGTGCAACTGATCACTTGCATCCTGAACATGTGGTTCAGCATGTTCTTAGGGCATCGGACTTTACAAGCTGTAAGAACATTGTGTCAACATACTAAAATGAGCTGTTTCCGTAGCCACGAGATCTAAGAGCAGATTTTTGATTTATTTTCTTGAGTGTCGCAGTGTAATCAGAGCCCAACACATTAAAGTTTTTCTTCATATCCTTGTAGTGACACAATAAACAAATGCAGAACATCAAGAAATGCTCTTTCCCTGTGTCCTCACTATAGGGTTTGTAATTGTTAATCCCCAGGCCTTATGCCGTTTCCTCCTTGCACAAATGAACTTATTCAAGTATTTAGTGAGGAACACGTGCATATTAGTAGCCCTGAGTCTGCATAGTCTCAGCTGACAACTAAAGGGTCCGCACATGTTTACCCATATACATCTTCCTCTGTGAGCATTTATGTTGTAATTAACAATTTTTTTTGCATGTGAACTAATGGGTAATTATGACATCATCACTAAAGAAGAGAGTTGTGTTTGAAGTCCAAGCCTGAGTCCCAATGTACATACTATCCATCCTAAATTCTGTGTGATGTCAGTCATTTTCAATACTATTTATGGCAGAAAAGGTGGGTAGTACGTACAATGGGGAAGCAAGGCAAGGCCCTGTCCCAAATAAAGCTTTTTTTTTTCATGTTGTTGCATGCTTAGTTCATGATGTTGCTCACGAGTGCAATTCATTTATCATTAATGTGCCCTAAATGGTCAGGGAGCTGCTATCCAACAATCCATGCAACATTACATAACCAACCTGAGGAAGACCTAAATTAAAGAAAAGAAAAAAACAATTGTTGGTAGAATATTTGGAGAAATTTAGCATTCAGCTAGCGGTGAATGGGTGCCAAATCTCTTCCAATGAAGAAACAAACTCATCTGCATCTTCAATGGTCAGCAAAATTACATTTTTGGGGATAAAGTATAGCCTAATGGTTAGTCTTTCTCAGGCCGAACGTGTGTGAGGAGCAGGAGATGTCTATGCTGGGGGTAAGGCAGCCATGTGTTCAAGCGTTTACTCGTATGGTGAAGGTGTGGAGGCAGGGCTGCTCTTCTCAGCGCTGGTGTATGGGCTACGAGAGGAGGTGAGACACACTCAAACAACAACTGTTTACTTTGTTTCCCTGTTTAAACTACTGACCCTTGCCATTTCCTCTCAATTTTCACATTATCAACCAGCACATAATTATTAAACATATTACTTTAATCTCTGGCATGCTACATACTGACCATGCTGATCAATGACCTATAGCTATAGTAAACATGGTAACTATAACAACACTGAAACTGAAGAAAAATAGCTTAAAAGTTGCATTTTTAAAATCTGAGCACAAGTACATGATAATAATAATAAAGCTAAAGAAACTAATTCTTTTTTTAATTATGTGATTACAATAATAAATAATATGAATTGATTTGGTTAATAAATTGTAAATAGGTATAGTACAGTCGCCTATAGAGAGTAGAAAAACCATCTGCTAAGACAATAGAAACAAAATATTTCAATTATAACAATTATATTTTATATATTAAAGTTATATTTTAAAATACAACAATTTCAGGGTCAATAAACATTTTAAAGAAGACCAAACGTCTTGGCACAGTGAATCGTTTAGATGTTATGAACTGGTTCAACAGATTCATCGAAAAGATTCGCCTCAAACAAACGATTCGTCGCGAATCAGGTTCAAACGGAACGCAGTTTTTAAACACGCTACTTTTAAATTAACTCTATATTTCCACGTTTTGCTGCTTTTCAGCGTCGTTTTATAGAAACGACTTTATAACGCATTACCAGGTTAAAGTTCAGCCACCGGTTAAGATTCATAAAGAATCACGAGCTTTACAACATCAGCTAGATGGTTGGTTGGTTATTCCTATTATTACGTTATATCCGTATAATAAAACGAACAATAGCCTAAATATGTTTTGCTTTCAAATATTTGATCTGTTTTGTTTAAATATTTTGTTTGTGGAGTTTCAGAGATATGTAGGCAATGTTTCATTTGTCATCTGTATCAGTTTCTACAACTTGTTCACTGTAGTTCTGTCTCTCTCTCTCCCTCTGCTTGTCTCAGGACAGGGTATTATACAGTGTATAGGCAGGCATACAGTATGGAGATGCAAACCGTGTACAGGTGCTGCCCAGGGTGGATGCAGCGAGGGGAAGAGAGAGGCTGTCTGCATAGTGAGTATAATAAATAATAATATTAATATGAGTATAGTAATAGTAAGTGTGTGCTGTGGTTAAAGTGAGTCTTAATAGTGTGTATCATCCACAGGAGTGTGTTCCTCTGGCACCTGCTTTAACGGTGGGAAGTGCTCTGAGATGGGTGATCAGCTTTGTCAGTGTCCGGAAGGGTTTGAGGGAATGCGCTGCCAATACGGTGAGTCTTTAATGCTTGTTTGAAGGGGTTGAATGAATGGGTTCAGGCTTCGGGTTTGGGATTGGGCTATTTGCGTTAATGCATGTCCACCACCTGTGAGTGCAGAGGGAGTTTTCGCAGACAAACGTCACTTTGGTTGTTAGTTTCTCACTTGTTTCTCCTCCCCCCAGTTTGCTTTGACAGTATATGTGAGATTTTCACACCGTGAAGTGTCGAATGAGGCAGATGAGGATGTATGTGTTCATCTAAACATGTAGTTTGGTAAAAATTTGGCATCAGTGTTTTCGAAAGAAATGAATACTCTAATTCACCAAGGCTGCATTAACTTGATTATAACTGACAGTAAAGACATGCATAATGTTAAATGAATGCTACTGTTTTAAGACTCCCTAAATAAATGTCTCACAGTTCCAGATATATTTGAAGCAGCATAATTGTTTTCAACATTGTTGATAATAATAAATGTTTCTCGAGCAGCAAATCAGCATATTAGAATGATTTCCAAAGGATCATGTGACACTGAACAGCAATGGCTGCTGAAAATTGCCATCACAGGAATAAATTGCATTTTAAATTAAACAATATATATATTAAACAAACAACAAGAGTTGTTTTAAATTGTAACAGTAAGCCTATTTCACCTTGCTAAGCATTCCTTCAGAAAAATCTTGCTGACCCCTAGTGTATTTGTATAAAAAAAGAGCTCCTTTGTTTGTATATCAGCTCGCGGACAGTAGTATGTGGATGAGATTTTGTGTTCTTGTCTTAATGGTAAACCTTAAAGTTTAGTCAGAGATTTTTCGTGTGCTCTGCCTGAAGCAGCTTTCCTCCTGTGGTTTTATGCTGAGATGGTAGTTTGTGCTCCTAAAATGCTTTCTCAGAGTTTCTAAAATTAAAATTTTCAACTTCAAGTCTGTAATGCAGCAGAAGGCTGATGGCTAAACAGTGCGGTGGTGAAATGACTGTGATGAAAAATGTCTTTTCCACGTTGGACTGGTAAACCTATTAAGCTCATTTGACTCGGAGACTGTGTATATGTGCGTGCGGAAGAATGTTTTTACAGTGCTCTCTTTCAGTAGACATATCGCTACCGCTGTAGCTCAGGACATGCTGTAGCTCAGCTGGCCTTTCCTGTTGGACTGATTTGCTGTGTTTAATGGCCACTGCTCACCTCTCTGAGAGAGAATGCGGGAAATACTATTCATAGAATAAAAAAAGAAAAGTTTAAGAAATAGTTTTCTTACACTCGTGTATGTATGACTTACTTGCTTCCATGGGAAAAAAAAGGAGATGTTTGGCAGAATGTTCATGCTGCTTTTTTCATACATTGAAAGCGGTTTGTAACTTGAAGGTGTGTGTGTGTGCAAATATAAACATATATCTTAGAGGTATTTATTTTTACTCCTGCTGTTCACGAAATGAATGGCATACCACAGCTGTGTGACTCAGATCTGAAACTCAAAAGGACGCACATGTGAAAATAAAACTTTTGTTCTACTAAACAACAGTGTCTTCCTGATAGGGTGGAAGAATTTGTGGGAAACAACCTTGTCTATTACTGCAACTGTTTACAGGTTTACAATATGTGCTGAGCAGACAGTGTTTAAAGATGCGTCTGTTTGAGTTTGTTTGATACGGTTTGCCTGAGGGTTTCCTTTCCTCCCCGTCTTGTTTGCCCTGTAGTGGAGTTAAGAGTTACAACCTCATGGAGCGTCCTGGCTCTACATACTTTCCTGGAATACTGCAGCATATTTAGGAGTTCAAGAGGTCCTGATCCCAAAACAGCTTATTTAGGCCCCCCTGTTAAACTGGGTCACATTTCTTGCATTCTTTGTATGAAGACACGCAGGCATCTATATGTTATATTTGTCTGTAAGTTAATGTCTTTGTTATCATTCCAGTACAGATCCAACCTCACAGTATTGAATGCAAAACAAAATTTTCAGGGCATCTTAACAAAGACTATAGAATGCCTAAGATGTGTCTCTCGTATAGTTTTAAATGTGGAAAAATGCAACGTTTAAAATGGCAGAAAATCTAAATAAAATAGCCAATCACTGATCTGTGAAGTCATTAAAAGTTACGTTGCTATAGAAACAATGAGCATTTTTATAAAGCTATTTTAGCAAAAGAAATAATGCACAGTTGTTGTCAGATTTCATTGCTGATTTCAAATATGAAATGTAATCGTAAGCTTGGTGACATGACTTAAAGATCTAAATATGAAAGTCCTGTCATCATCAACTCAGCCTTATTTTGTTCCAGACCTTTATGACTTTTTTTGAATCGGTGGAATGATATGAAGTTGTTTTGGACCCCACGGACTTTAATGCTATGGACAAAAGAAATGCAAACACATCTCAAAACATCTTCTTTTGTTTATAAGTTATAAGTTATTATAATAACCTCTAAAATTGTAGAGGTTTGGAATGATATTGTAATTTTTTGATGAACTGTCATAATGTCCAAAATGTTCTTTTAAAAATGGAAACATTCATTGGGGAACCCAAAATGATTCTTCTATGCCATCGTAATTACAAAACCCCCTTTTGGAACATGTTGCCACCATTGTTTTTCCCCAAATGGGTGGCTTTGATTATGTCAGCACAAAAGAGAGGTCATTTCAGAGCAGAAAAGAGCTTTAATGAAAGATTTTTCTTGTCCTGATCAATCATACGCAATGAGACCACCATTTACGGAACATTTACAGTATTTACAGTATTAAGAATTTACTTTCTCACAGCTCCATTCTGGTCTTTATCCTTCACTCATCTGCTCTGAACTAAAACGCGAAATGTTCTGACCCAACGCAAATATGTATATGCGTGCAAACTTTGACTGAGCGGTTTGCAAATTATGATTGAGATCCTTGGATAGATTACAGGCTGTTCAAAAGCTTGCTTATCCAGGACAGCTATCACTTTTAGTTTAATGAACTCGTACTGACATGCTCCATGTGCCGGTGAGAAACTCATATTTGAACAAGAGCTTCACTGCTGCAGGACACTCTGGCAGACACGGGCTGTTGAAACGGAAATTCGGTTTGAAGGATTATTGAAAAGCAAAACACTGGCAATGAAATCACTGGCATTGAAAACAGGGACCTTGTGAGCGAGGAGAGTGTTTCCCGATCAACAGTAGGTTACATCTTCTTGTAGTTGCGATGGGCTCGATGATGCAGCGAGTCTGGCATCTTTAAAACATTATTCCAGCGAGAACTTGAGAAGAAAATGACTCCAGCGTCTCCACTCTGCAGGTGATCTCAGCTGAGAGACAGAGAAACCAAATCCTGCTGTGGAGAAACAGGAACCGGTTGTGTGCGCGCAGGAATGTTCTTTTGCTTTTAACACAAAACCCTTTGAAAGACTTTCAAAGATCATACAGGGTCTGCTGTCAATATTCAGTGTTGTAAAATATTAGTACAAGCAATAGAAAATTCTATTGCTTTTTAATGGTTCATGACTAAATAGGGCTTTCAATATCAACATTGTGTTTGATTTTTACTCATAAGACAAAATATAGACAAAAATGAGACTAACTGTTCACATAAAAAATATATAGTAGAGAGCTATAAAATGATAGCATAGTATGTCGAGAAATGTTTGTGTTTACTTTTAAAAAATATGGAAGATTTAGGTCTATTGTATATTTTGTTTACGTATATTACATTCTACCATTCAAGATTTGCTTTTTTTTTAAAATGTACACTTTTATTTCGACACATTAAATTAATTAAAAAGTGACATAAATATTTATAATATTTCACATATTTAATACCATTTTTTTTCTTTTGAACTTTCTGTCATCAGAGAATGCTGAAGTAAAATAATAAAAAATATATATAAAGCAGCATAACTGATTTCAACATAGATAATAATGAGATACTCTGATTTTCTGCTAAAGAAACATGACAAAATTATTTAAAAAACATGATTAGTAATTGATGTAGTTATTTAAAAATGTAAGAATCTTTCACAATTACACTGTCTTTAATGTATTTTCTATCAGATAAATGCAGGCTTGGTGAGCATAAGATATTTACTGAGCCCAAATTTTAAAGGGTATTTAAAATAATAAAAAAGTAAGAATCTAATATACAGTAGGATTCCCAGAAATGTCTAATTTGTGTATGTTTTCTAACGACAGTCTGTTTCTTTCATAGAGTCTGTAAAGCAAACCCCTTCAAATTTAATATTTGATAGAATATGGAAACATCCTGTTGGTAGCCGTATACTGATCATCCTTAACATTAATGTGCAAATGCTTGCCAGATGTTTTACAATCTATTGCTGGTTGAAAAGAAGTCATGCTTGAATGTGAGGCCTGTGTGCGTTTAAGTAAGATAATTCAGGGCCAACCGAGTGCAGTGATCTGTGCAATCTCTATACAACAGAAGACACGTGCCTCTACATGCTGATACAAAGCGGCTTGATAAACAAAGTTATATTTTTTGATAGAGCACAACTGCAAGCCTAAAGTTTCTATGAGTTTTGTAACTCCTCTGTCTAAGCTATTAAAGAGGATCTCCCAATGAAAGGACAGGGGATATTCCTGAGATACTGCTTCTTTTCCTCCAAGCATTTATAACCCTGAGAGATAACCAAACGACTTTACCATGCATTGAGGAAAAGCAGAGAAAAGAAATGCAAAAGTAGAAAGTACGAAAATACTTTTTAGCATTACGTTTCCTTTGAGACTAGTGCATTCATAATCCAGGACCTACAGTAAGCACTAAGTGCCTTAAATTAAAACGTTGAATTGTGACAATAATCCTCTTTTCCACTTCTGAAGAGAAAAAGACACTATGTAGGGATCTTGTGAGGTCTTGTCAGCTGTGGAACGCATTAGGTGTGCTGTACTGCGGCCAGCCTGAAGAAAGATAGCTATGGTCATTAGATTTCCGCTTTGCTCTAGGCCAGAATTTATGGCCATCAATTAATATGTAACACTTCTTAGTATTTAAATGGAATAAGTGAAATATGTGTTTTAAATAACTGAATGAATGAATATGCATTCCAGTTGAACAGCATTCTTTACGGCATGCATTATACAGAAGTTCAGAAAGCTCTTCAAAGGACATCAATGACGGACGAATGTTTAAATAATGCGCAAACACAAATTCAGTTCACTGACATTTTAAAATAGTCTTTCCATTTGCTGTTCATTTCCTGTTGTTTGTTTTTGATGTTTTTCTAGATGTTTTCGTTCTGCTCCGTTCCTGTTCCTCGTTGCCAGAGCAAGATTAATGACAGAGGTCTGGATACATAACAAGTGCAGATCTAGAAAGATTTAAAATGACAAAGAGAATGATCACCAGGTGTGAAACACGGGAGAACAGGGGCCTAAACCATCTTAACAGATGGCGGCATGGATGTTTATTCTCATATTTCAGAGTCAGTTCTTATCAAGATGTGTTTCAGCCACTCCAGGCACATTCTAGTTTTGTCAAATCGCTTATAGAGAACGTTTGTATGTGTAGAGCATCGATTTATAACAGCACAGACGTTGAAGTCAAAGACATCAGACACCTTGATCGGTTTTCGTGGTTTTAAATGGTTTTGCACTCTGCTTTTGTCTTTCTCACTGTTTTAAACACTTAGATGATGGAAGACTTTTAATGTATTTGCTGCTGTTCAGTGTAACCCAGGAAAAAAACGAATGATAATAAATTGTATCGCTTTGACTTTTCTGTTTGAGCTCTCTGATGGAATAAACACAGGCAGAGCACGTAACCTCTCAGTACATCTGTAAATCTGTTCTTGTCTTTCCACAGGAAAGATCTTGTCAGCATTCTGTAATATTATGGGATGTTTGCTCAAGGTCAGTGCTGAGTCAGAGTCAAAGGCTGTTGGGGAGACATGGCCCCTACAACATCAGAAAGATAGAAAAAATATATAATGTTTATAATATTAAAGAGTCAGATGTGGAGCTCATCTGGTGATGCTGTGTTGCCTTAGAAACCAAGTGTGGGTGTGGCCTGGATGTTTGTTACGGCGACCCATCCTTGGTTTCTGAGGCTTCACAGAAAAACAAATGATGAATTTTTCTTTAACATATTTTCTTTTTTTAATTGTTCGTAGGCAGTTTTGTTTTCACTGTTTTAAAACCATCTTGTGTGTCCTTGATGAGAAGCGGTTGAGCAGAAGGCAGTTGTTTGGAGCAGCTTGGACTCATTACCTGAGCTTTAGTGATGGTGTGTGTTTGTTTGTGTGGTTCAGTTGTTTATGTCTGTGTGATGACATTTTTTCACAAGCATGATAAAATTACCCCGAAATGTCCTATTTGGAGACATCAGACTGAAAACATTATTACAGAAAGCCTTTCTAAACTGATCTAAACATCATGCTGGGTATGTACTGAAAATAAAGAAAGATTTTCCAGGTGGATGGTGAAGTAAAATGTTGCAAGAAAAAGTGAATGAAAAAGTGATTTTTTAATCAAAAATTATATAAAAGCATGGGTACATTTAACGTATCTATAGTTTTTCATTGGAAAAAAGTCCACATTTCATTTTAACGAGTTTGTTGTTGTTTTCCTTTTTTCTTATGTTTCAAAAGCATGCTCAGTGTTTTTCTCTTTTCCTTCTTTTTTGCTTTCTTTCTTGACCTTTCAGATATAAACGAGTGTGCGGACAGTAACGGAGGATGTGAAGGCACGTGCTGTAACACTATTGGCAGTTTTTACTGCAGGTGTCCTGATGGCATGAAACTCGGAGCCGATGGGAAATCCTGCCAAGGTGAGTGAACACTCACATCCATTGAGTTTATTTCATCTTTCTAAAGTCATTTAACCTCTGCATAATCAGAGCGCTCCATTTAAAAACCACCATTTGAGATGAGAGCTCTAACTATTAATATCTACGAGCAGCAGTATATTAAATCATAAGCTGTGTAATATTGTGTATTCAGACATGTTTATGACCAGATCATTAATAGCATTAAACTGTCGTGATCATTTGAGTCAAGTGAGAGTAGTTTTCTCTGTTAATGGTATGCAGGGTTCACCGTTTAATCCATCCTGTGAATGTTATTGAATCAGGAGTTTGTTAATGGCCATTAGTTTGGCCAGGTTTCACCATGAGATGAAGAAGGACGTATGGGCTTTGTGTGGGCTGTAGTTCCTGAATGCGCTGAGAGAGACGGTTTTACATCTGTGTCCATCTCAGCTGTTAGTGTGTAGGTGTGAGAATGATGATCTGGCCTTCTGTCAGGCTACAGGTGAGGAAACAGGTGCATGAGAGGGACGTGGCAGTCGGCAGATTGAACACGGAAATGCAGATGTTTTAAGTAGATAGCTTATCGATGTAAAAAAAAATGTAATGTGAAAAATGAAGAGAAATTAAAGAGATTTTGCATTGCCAAAAAAAAGTACATATGTGAAAGTGATTAAATGTAATGCAATATATTTTTGGATGAAGTTAGATAGTCTTTGGGTTGTGTTTCTTGCGAAGTGAGTAAATCTCTCTCTCCGATGCGGCTGCTGTAGATTTGCAGGGCATTGTCAGACGGCTGTAATTGATTTCTTTTGGGGTCAAAAGGGTAATTAGTGCTAATGAACTACATTCAATAATCCAGTCATGGGGCAGGCTGTATGTTAAAGCACTTGATCCACATAGATGACTGCATACATGTACTAATCTGTAGGAATTCATCTTGAAAAAAACTATTTGACACTGAGGAAATTGTAAATGAACTATTTATCTGAATAGCAACAGCATTGTGTATTTTTAAACAGTTGTAATAAATCGCATCAAACAGTCAAGAACTGGATGGAGTGAAACATGGTCACCATTAATGTCCTGTGTTCCTCACAGTGACAACTTGACATTTACTTTCTGAACAACCCTAACAAAATGACCAAAAACTACTTTGAAACTGTCATAAGTACCTAGGAGTACCATGTAAGTACCATAGTGTGTAAATATGGCAATCATTTAGTACCGTGGTATATAAGTCCTCTTATTTTATGAGACAATTACTGTACTATGGTACTTTTTGGAAGGGTGTTGACAAAAGATAAAGCAGTTCACTTACTAGAAAAACAGTAAGTAAAGTATTCAGGCCTAGAACTGAATTTAGCATTTATATTGCTTATAATTTAGATTTTTACATGTAAAGACATGAATGAATAAATACATAAATAAAAGGTCAAAATAAACAGTTAATCACGTTAAATACATCAACTCATTTAAAGGCAAGCAAATAAATAAATAATAAATATTAAAGAAAGAAATGTGTAATTTTAACTGAGTAAAGTTTTTAGGTGAAGACAGACCATGTCTCATTTGTAGCATGCTATGCCAACAGATAAAGATGAGTGTGAAGAGCTGAATGGTGGTTGTCAGCAGACATGTGTGAACACACTCGGTTCGTACCACTGTGAGTGCAGCCAGGGTTTCCGCATACATGCTGATGCTCACACATGCATAGGTAAGAACATGCATACGTGCTCACAAACACACATACATGATGGGGAACCTCTCTCAGTCTTGAGTGCCATCTGTTTATCACCTGTAGTGATGCATTTAAGATGCCTAACACACAGTGTTAACACAGCAAGAGAGCTCTGGTTCTGCCGATCTCATCACCCTAAAACAGCCTTTATCCTGTTTAACTGGAGTCTGGATGTGTCATCACACTGTGACAGGCCTGGCCATGTCATCACAGTGAGACAACAGCTCTGACCTGTCCCCTAAGACTCCGTAAATCAGCCAACTCAGACACGACATGGAAACATCATCAGTCAGAGAGTGGGAGAGAAAGAATGATAACCTTCCAAAACTCTCAATATATGTACAAACTCCAAACTTGATTTGAATCAGAGATGTTTTCCTTTTATAATAAAAGTATACTTATAATACTTCCTGTCCAAAGTGAATATCTGAGTTTGCCATTACAAGATTCTCTAACTGGGATTATTATGTTAGCTAAAATTAAAATCATTCATGTTAATTAAACTGTAATAAAATGAAATAATAAAATGCTTATAAAAAACTTAAAATAAAGGCAATATTTATTTTTTTCCCAAGTTGCAGTACTAAAACAATACATCAATGCATATATTCATATTCATATAATTTGTTTTGTATATTTAATATATAAACAGATTTTTCTTAAATATATATGGAGACATAAAAAGTAATTATTAAAAGTAATTAATAAAATGTACAACAATGCTCTACAGACATGTTCAAAAACTAATACAATTGAAGAAAACATAACTAAAATTAAAAAAAAGTGTGAAATTAGAAATATAAAATTGAATACAAAATATTTACTGAAACTATAATATTATAATAATGGTATGGTTGTAGGAGCGTCTGCAAAGCATTTATTTTTGATCATTACATGCGTTTTGTGTTTGTTTATGTGTATGACCTTTATGTATGACCTTTTTCCAGCGGTGAACTCTTGTTCTGTGAAGAATGGCGGCTGTGAGCACAGGTGTGTGGATTTGGGGAATGAGCAGTATAAGTGTGAATGTCGCAGCAACTACCAGCTCAAAAGAGACGGCAAACACTGTGAATGTGAGTTCACATGTACAGTATACGTTGTCTTTGACTTACTGTTTCACTCTAGAAATATTGTGGTGACTATGTAACCCTTACTTGTGTGTGTGTTGTGTTATTCTCTCAGTGAAGGACCCCTGTAAGGAATATAACGGCGGTTGTGCTCATATCTGCGATAATGTGAATGGACAGGCGCAATGCAGCTGCAGATCAGGATTCAAAATGGGAGCTGACTTCAAGAGATGTGAAGGTTTGAGTGCCTAACATGTACTCATGTATATTTATTTTACTTTTCATCTCGCGCCAGCTTACACATCTGTTTTATTCCAGTTATGTCAGTAGTCAATGTTATTGTGTAGTTTTCTTCCCCAGAAATGTAATGTATGTGTTATTAAATATTTACATATGACAAAACAATCTAATATATATAACAAAACCATGTCTTATTCTAATTTCATTGGCCACAGGAAGTCTCTCAACCATGCCATAAAACCATCTCCTGTCCTGCTCAGACACACATGTGCACACACACACACACACACACACATATATACAGCAGATTATTAGTATAATGACCTGCTGTTAGTTACTCTGTGAGCAGGCCAGTGTAAAGCCATTGATCTGAGTCATGGGTAAACATGTACGTTCGTCTGGACCTCATTTATGTCCAGACTTTATGAGACAGTCTCAGCTGACCCCATGAAGAGACTCTGACCCCTGCTGTGCACACACATGCATTGCCTCGTTACTCACAGACACACACTCATACACAAACTCATATTTCTGGTATCCTAACTGAATACATAGTGTTTATTTATTGATAGTAATGTAGTAGTAGTGAGTTTTACATTGACATATCTTCTAACTATCCAAACATTTCCTCTCCCAGACATAGATGAATGTGTGTCTGGTCAGACTAAATGCGCTCACGGCTGTGTTAACGTGCCAGGATCGTTCCGTTGTGTGTGTAACCCAGGATTCGAGCTGGGTGCTGATGGGAAACAGTGCTACCGTGAGTACAAATACACACACTAACATGTGCTCCGTTTTTCCTTTTAATGTAATATGAGGTGGAAAACACTTTAGAAAACAGTTATTAGATTATCTCAGTAGCTCACTGACATGTGGAGTTGCTTATCTGGAGCCAAACAGCCTGTGATTGGTCGGTATTTTGACATGGACCAATCAGTGAAGTCTTAATACTGTGGAGTGGCGTATCCTGCAGGTATAGAGATGGAGATTGTGAATGGCTGTGAGAAAAATAACGGGGGCTGCTCTCATCACTGTGAACACACCACCAGCGGGCCCCTGTGCTCCTGTAACCAAGGTTACCACCTCGCTGATGACCTCAAAACATGCTTAGGTATGAGCTAAAATCCTTTACTATATAAAAATCTATTTAGTCATTGTAGTCATTTTTAGATTATTAATTAAATTTTGGCTACAATTAAAAATCTGGGGTTTGTTAAGATTTGAATGTTTTGAAGAAAGTCACTAATGCTCACTAAGGCTGCATTTATTATTTATTTAAAAAAAATACAGTAAAAATAGTGTAATATTATTACAATGTATAATAACTTTTATATTTTAAGAATTTTTTTAAATGTACATTCCGGTGCAAAAGTCTTGGACCAACATACAAAGCTGGTTATTTCTATCTAATTTATTCAATTTTTTGTTGGTGAAAATACTAGTGACCACATTTGCACAGTTGCATAAGTCATTCCTGTAAAGTCAGAAACAACATTTATGAATGCATCCTTGCTACATTAACTAACAAGATGAAGGTGCTTTATCTGCTATATTATAAGATAAAATTAATGGATTTCAGAAATAAATGGTAAAATATAAATTTCAATCAGTCAGTTCAAATGTATGAATTTTGACAGTTCATTTGAATCATTGACAGAATTTTAAATATTTACAAATCCTCTAACTAAAATATTTACAAATGCTATTATTCAACAACAAAAAAAAGGGATATGATATAAAGATTTTAAACATACTTACTGTTTTTTTTTAAACGCTGTAAATATGTACCTGCTTTTTTGTGTTAGTTATACAGTGTTTTTTTATTATCAGAAATGCTTTTGTATTTGTGTGACGTCCACAGACACTGATGAGTGTGAAAACGGGGAGGCATGCTGTAGTCACTACTGTAAGAATTACCCAGGAGGCTATGAGTGCGGCTGTAGACCTGGATACACACCCAACGGCTGCACATGTGATGGTGTGTCTTCCTTGTTTGATCCTCTCTTAACCAAACCCTTTTTTACCATCCTTAAATACTTGCAAATTAATATGCATTTTACTTGTTTCCTCATAAATTGTATATTCAAAGTTTACTTAAGCGCATTTGCTGAATCACAAAAGTTTTTAATATGAATCTTTCTCTTCAGACATTGACGAGTGTGTATCCGAGACGTCAGGATGTTCTCAGTACTGTGTGAACACGCTGGGATCCTATGAGTGTTTCTGTCAGGTGGGCTTCAGACTGGACTATGACCAGAAATCATGCTTATGTGAGTACAAGTTTAACTAGCTTTATGTAATGTTCACTTCAGTCATTTAGAAGTGATGACCAGACTTCATAATGATATTATAAATCGGATTAATATTAATACATAAGAAGACATGGTTTTGTTATATATATTAGATTGTTTGATTACTTCTTATCTTATTTCAACTAGTTGTCTTTGTATGTCTCTGTTCTTTCCCATTTTGTTTCTAGCTCTCTATGAGAGGGAATTAGAGGAGGAGGAAGAGGAAGAGGTCGTAGGCAGTGAAGATGAGCCGGAGGTTCTACGTTTGCCGGACTTGCTATTTCGTCGCCCCCCTCAGCTTCTGCATTACACCGCTGCTTTAAGTAGACCGTATGACGACGACACATACACTTACGACCCAGAACACCCACAAAACCTTGAACAGAGAAAGGAGCTGACCGTCGTCAGCAAGATTAGTAAGAGAAACCCCAGAATGTTAACCTCAGCTGTGACATAAACATGCAAAGATGAGGACATATGAATATGTTGATCTCTCCGTATCAGTGTGTGAGGAGGGATCATTCGGTGATGACTGCAGTGTGAGCTGTGAGGACTGTGCTAATGGAGGAGTGTGTGCGTCAGAGAGGGATCACTGTGTGTGTGCACCTGGCTGGACGGGGGTCACCTGTAATGACAGTAAGCGTCTTTATTCTCTTCTATCACCTGAATAGAAGCTTTGAGGAAATGCATCTACTTTGTTAGGTTTATTTACAGAAAGAAAGACATGTCAGAATATCATAATACAAAAGATTATTTATTAGAGGCTAAGATAGCTTATTTGTTTCAGAGCAGAGTTATCATAGTTAACTAAAACTAATATCATAAAAATATTTTCATTAGTTAAAACTAATATTCAATGTATAAAATAAAAACTTATTTCAGGTAGTTGCTATGGCGACTTTTGTCATTTTAATTAAGTGTAACTTGATGTACTAAAAAAACAGAAATAAAAATGTGTAAAATATGTATAGACATGCTTAAAAAAATTGCAAAAGCACAATACAATAAAATTACGAAACTTGAAATTAAATTAAAATGAAGTGTGAAAAAATAAACATAAAAACTCATCATAATATGAATTAAAATTATCTAAGGGATACTTAAACACTGCTTCAAAGAAAAATCTGCATCAGGAAAACACAATCATACATATCTACATACACTAAATAAAAAAAGTTAATTTTGATGACTAATTATTGGAGTAAGTATAAAACCTGAATGCACAATATCATTAAATGCATGATCTATTTTTCCTGTTTTTCTTTTTCCGCTCATGTAACTCTAGCTGTATTCCACCTCTAATTACCTTTACTTTGCAGAAATCCCATCAAGCCCTTAAGTGGAGCAGTTCCATGATTCTAAGCGAAATACTTCCTGTAGAGACACTAATTTAGGTAGTTTATAACATAAATTGACAGTATGTTGGAGAGCTGCAGCCTTAAGAGCACCTCCACACCCATCATTGTGAATTCACATGAGTGTAGTTTGAGTTTTCCATACTGTCTCGTTTCAAATCCACCCTAAAATCAACAGAAAGTACAGTGGCTGCTGTATTTCTCCGTCTCCCTGGTTCCTTGGAGAACCCTAAACATGTATTTACTTTTGCCTTCTCTCTCTCCTTTAGCTTGTGCTGAGGGCACATATGGAGTTCAGTGTAACAGTCTGTGTGTTTGTAAGAACGGGGGCCGCTGTGACCCAGTGACGGGGAAATGCTTGTGTCCTCCAGGGGTCCACGGTCTGCACTGTGAAAACGGTACAGCACACATGCTTTATGTATCGTCTTCTCTTTTAACATCTTGCATTTTTCATTGGTTTTGACATTTCCTCTTTATCTCTACTGACTTTGTCATATTTCAGTATTCATAAGCTGTTTTTAAACGTTTGTAATGTTCCACCTATCTGTCTTCTCATGTTGTCTCATGGGCAAATAAGAGAGCAATATAAGAGATATTTCTCTTTTTTTTCCATGTCTAGTCTTTTCTATGCTTGTTTGCTACTCTGCAATTGTCTGTCTCCCTTTGCAGCGCAATATAATTATATATGCATTTTCAATATATTCACTTTTAAAAATAAAGAAACTGTTCATTTTTAGTCCTGTAACTGTTAATCATTTCTATATTATTACTTTGATTGGCCTTCATTAAGGATCCTTTCCTGTGGTGTAAATAAAAATGCACTACTGTTCAAACGCATAGGGCCAGTATGTTTTTTTAAGTAAGAAAATAATACTTCATTTAGTTAAGATGCAAAGTAAATGCATTTATAATGTTACACAATTATCTATTTCCAATACATTCTGTTCTTTTGAACCTTCTATTAAACAAAGAATCAGTTTCCACAAAAATATTAAGCGGCCCAACTGTTGTCAACTTTTATAATAATACAGGATGTTTTGTGAGCGCCAAATGATCATATTAGAATGATTTCTGAAGGATTATGTCAAATTCAGCTTTGACACCAGATGAATTAACTACATAAAATATAATAATTTACAATGTCATTATATATATATTGTAATAATATTTAGCAATATTGTTGTTTTTCTGATTTTCTTTTTTTTTTTTTTTAAACCCCAAACCATATTCTGTATTTTAAAATTCCAAAAAATCCATGTAGTGTTTAAAAGAGAATAAAGCATTACTAGACCATTCTTTCCCATTTTGTTTGCTCCTATATGATGTGTATGATCCAATAAACTCAAAAGAGTCTGCTAAATGATTAAACGTAGAAATAAATGCAAAGCATCAATCAGACTAACTGGAGCTCATGGGTTAAAGTTTCGCTTCCTCTTTGTCTGCCCTTGGCCTTACCTTGTCTTCGTCACATCCTCCATCAAACTCATCTCTCCCAGCTGTCATTCGTTACCCCGTCTCTGAAATTCCTCTCAGATTAGACCCGATAATTCTGTTGACAAGAGCTTGTGATGTAAAGCACCTTACGGAGTTCCAGATGAACATTGTGGAATTTCACTGATGTGCCATGTGATGTCATCAGGTTGTCCACAGGCTTTCTACGGGAGGTTCTGTCGGAGGAGGTGCAACTGCCCCAATAATGGACGCTGCCATCGTCTGTATGGAGGGTGTCTTTGCACACCTGGCCTCTACGGCAAATTCTGCCACCTGCGTAAGTGCGCTAAGATAGCATGTTACACTCAAAATGGTTACCTTAATCAATTTGAGCTATAGTCAAAAATTTGTTTTTCCACATCAGCATGTCCCAAATGGACCCACGGTGCGGGTTGCTCTGAAGAATGCAAATGTGTGCAGGAAAACTCTCTTTCTTGTGATCCACAAAAAGGCACCTGCATTTGTAAACCTGGTTACAGCGGTGACCACTGTCAGGGAGGTAGGTGATGGTTCTTCCTGTTCGAAACGGTTGTGTCTGACAGGCACATGGAGATATATGTTGTGTTTCTGCGTAGAATGTGATGACGGATACTACGGCCTTGGCTGCCTCGAGCGGTGTAACTGCACTGATGGTCAGCCGTGTGACCTTAAAACTGGAGAGTGCCAGAAGACGTGCCCAGCAGGATACCATGGAGAGAAATGCCAGCTGGGTAGGACACGCAAACATACACAAAGTCTGAGAAGGGAAGACTAGTAGTTTGTGATCAGTAGTGTTGGGAAGGTTACATTGGAAATATATTAATTACAAGTTACCCTATTTAAAAAAACGATTTCAATTTATTAAAGTTACTTTTCTAAATCTCTAATGAATGTTTTTAGCTGTTAATCATTTTGAAACATTTAAAGCAGTTAGAGTTAACCTTACAATATTATTCAACACTGATTACTGATTCCAAATCCTTTAGCATTTGACTTAAGATGATTTAGTAATCACTTAATAATCACTTAATTTTAAAGCTTGACTACCACAAAACCTGACTTAGCACTTGTTTTTCATTTGAGATCTTTCTGAGGTTGAATACAGACTTAAAAATATAACAACATAGCATATAGGATAACAGCTATGATATTGTTTTTGAAATCTTGAGGAAAAAACAGCTAATCTTAAAAAATATAGCATATACATAAAACTAAATAGTTATCAAAACAGTTATTAAAAAGCATATTTTCGATTATTTGTCTTAATCTCCTGAGACATCGGTATCTCATATTTTAAGGCAGTCGATGCAATTTGGGAAAGAAATCTGAATATTTGCAAAAATATTCAGATGTAACCCCCTTTGTAATCGTTATCTTTTTCATTAGTAATCTAATAAACAAAAATTTGCTGTAACTGTAACAGATGACAGCTACATTAATTTTGTAATCAAATTACATAACTCCAGTACTTGTTAACTAGTTAGTGATTTTCCAATACTGAATATTTTAAATAAAAGTATTTCTTTTCAGCAAGGATCTGTTAAATTGGTTAAAAATTAGTAAAGATATTTACGCTAAATGATATATATATGTATATATATATATATATATATATATATATATATATATATATATATATATATATATATATATATATATATATATATATATATATATATATATATATATAAATGTATTTTAGAAATAATAGGTAATAAGCTGTATATATCTTGTGCATTATTTGGTCAATATTTTAATATAAGGGCTGCATCGCCCTCTAGTGACTATAAGATGTTAGTACACAGAACTGCTTTTATGGCTCAGTTATTTTAATAATACAATAATATCTGCATCAGAAATCAGCTGTGATCTGTCTATCATCAGGCAATATGTCCTTTATAGAAAAATGTAAAGGAACAGATGCACTTAACATTCACACATGATAGCATGCTGACAGATGGAAGTTGCAGTCATTTCATGGTGTCAGTTGAGCTCATGCAGTAGCTTTGTGTTAAAGCGAGTCACAAAATAAATGTTCTATGCAGCTAGATTTATGCCGGACTTCTCTGTTCTTTTATGAAAATGATATATTATCGCATACTATGTGCGAGTGCGTTATAAATGGGTTTTCCTTCTCTTAAGAGAGAAATGAATGAAAAGAATGAAAAGAGCATCATGTTTTAATCATACTTGAAGTGTCTGTTTTAGTTATTTCTTTCTTGATCGCTTACATATATTTTTTTTAGATCTTAATGGCTTAAACAGATCGTGGTTTGGTCTTGCTAAAACAGGCCCTTTTATCCCATCCACGGGGGGGGATTGTGGGTAATTGAACTGAGCGCTTTACAGTTTCAGTGAAGGACAAGAAAAAAAAGGACTGAGTGTATACAGGATAGACAGCTCATCTGTTACCTGTCACCTCGTTTTCACCTAGCGGATTTTTCACCTCGTTTTCTCCGAACAAACATCGCGGTTTCTGTTTCTTTCTATGTGAAACTGGCTCATGCTTTAATAGTAAGAATTATTTACATTAATGGCAAAAGCAAAATTAGAAATGTGGTAACAATGATGAAAACAAATACAATAAAAAATAGATGTCCAACGGGACATTGATAGCCTTTGCGTTCTCAAATCTCACATCTGTATTATTTGATTGATTATATGCATTCAAATGAATAGTAAACGTCCTCTGTGTAGTGTGTGAGGCAGGTTTTTGGGGTGTAGGCTGTGCCAGTGTGTGCCGGTGTGGCAGTACCCCAGTAACCTGTGAGGCCAGCAGTGGGCGCTGTGTGTGTGAGGCTGGATACACCGGAGAGCAGTGTGACAAGAGTGAGTCTGTCCTGTTTCTTTCTCGTTCTTTCTTCGATTAAATGTTTGATTCTTTTCAGTGATGCTCTATTTAATCGGTACAGCATTTCAAAAGTGAAATCTGATGCCAATTAAGATGCAAATGCTGCCTCCTTGTGTCAACGTAATACAAGTACAGGCAAGTGACTGAGCATTATATTAATACCATACCAATGTACTACTCTTATTAGGTTTTAAGTATATAGTATGCATAATAGGCATGGTATGCTAAATAAGGAAAAAATAGGCATTTCATACATACCTACAATAATCGATCAAAGTAAACAAGAGAGTGCAATGTGTGAGATACTGTATCCCAAAATGCATTGCAGTTGATTTGAGCGTATATTTTCAGTGAAAATAATTATAGCAGTGTAGCAAAGTACTATCTAGAATGTTAATGAAAAAAAAAATAAATAAATATATATATATATATATATATATATATATATTGCAGTGCAGTATGAAGTACTTCAGTGTCATTTAAGCATTATATATTGCTATTTTAATATTTAATAATTTTTATAAGCTTTTAAAATCCAATTTTTTATTTATTTCTATTTAGTTTTTATTTATTTAATTAATGTTAATCATTTCAATTACCAAAATCAAATTTTGAGAGTTTAAGTCAACAATAACAAGACTAAAGCTAAAATTTGAATTGCATACTTCTTTACCAATAATTTCAGTTCACGTTTACCAAATCTGCATTTCACATGATTCTTGGTGTCAGAGTGTCCTGAGGGCCATTATGGAGCAGAGTGTAAACAAGTATGCGAGTGTGAGAACGGAGCCGAATGTGACCACGTCAGCGGAGCTTGTACCTGTATCGCCGGCTGGATGGGATCACACTGTGAAAAGAGTGAGTTACAAATGCGTTCAAATACAAAAATCAAAACATTTATTCAAATGCATATTACCTCTTATTTTCCTGAACATCAGTTATAAGTACTGTTTTCATACCTCTAATTCACTGGGGCCTCTTCTTTACGGGGAAACAGGAAGTCTCAATCAGTCTGAGAGGGCAACCCACCCATCATGCAATCTGAGTGTGTGTCTGTGTTTGAAATGGAATGTTTTTGATTTCCATTTGCTCATTGAAACGCTCACTCGTCGCACACAGTCAGGCAACTTGAAAACACACGAAAAAAGTTTGTTTAGTGTGTCATAATGACATCAGCGCAGGAAACTAAGATCATATGTTCAAAAAACTAGACGCAGGTATGAGGTTTTGCACCCAATGACCTGAAGGTACCGAGTCATATCTGCCTTCTAGTGGTTAATCTGAGCCACTGACTAAACATCTCCCAAACATACACACGCAGACACACCCTGCTGGATCCATGACAGCATCCTCTGCTTAATGAGACAGCCACATCCAGCTGCTGCACTTTATTGGAAAACCACAATGCACAGACATACACACAGTGCCAAACATAGAAGCAGAGTCCTATCTTAGCTAGAAAAAAAACACCACATGTAAACACACACACAATGCACACACAGGCAAACTGGCTCATACATTAA
Source organism: Puntigrus tetrazona (assembly GCF_018831695.1). Lineage (NCBI taxonomy): Eukaryota > Metazoa > Chordata > Actinopteri > Cypriniformes > Cyprinidae > Puntigrus > Puntigrus tetrazona. The sequence goes on from NC_056713.1 coordinate 19,253,963, forward strand.
CAGATTCCATGCATGTGGGTTTTTTTTGCATCATTTTTAGCAACACACACAAAAATTCAATCTACAGCCACATTTGACCAGTTTGCAGTCTGAATCTAATATGTTTAGATAACCAACTATTAGCCGACCTCAAAATAATAGCAAGAAAGCAACTATTGAGATGTCCTCAAGGGCTGAAAATAATCACACACTTACAGTACAACCAGTGTAGCCTATTTCACAATCAAGTGGCTCTTTTAAACCAATTCTTCTTAGCGTTATCGGATTCACAAACAAATAAATCTTATGATCTGATCCTTTTTAGTAAACCAAAAACAAACTGCATGTCTAACTGACAAACAAGTGATACTTAAGAGCTGATCTTTTTGTGTTGATTCAGACATATACAGTTCAACCAGTGTAGTTTGATTCACAAATAAATGACTCCTATGAACGGATCTTTTTTAATGAATCAAAAACATACAACGCAACCAGTGTAGACTGATTCACACAGACTGACCCTTAAACCCTTTTACCTAATTGTTTTTAGACATAAAATTTAAGTTTCCTGCACTGATGTCATTATGACACATTAAAAAAACATAGCTGTGTGATGAGTGAGTGTTTCAGTGAGCGAAAAGGAATCAAAAACATACTTTTTTTGCAAAGGCACAACCAGTGCAGTGTCACAATTGAGTGACTCTTTTGATCCTAAATTAGAGATTTATAATTCACAAACAAATTACGAGATGATCTTTTTTAAACCAGTTCTTTTGCAGTAAATCAAAAACATACAAGAGTGATCAGTGCAGTCTGATGTATGAACAAATTATTCTTTTAATAACCAGTTCTTAAATAGTTAATCAAAAACATACAGCGTGATCAGTGTAGTCCGATTCATGAATAAATTACTCTTTTAAAGACCCGTCCTTTTGTAGCAAAACAAAAACATAGAGCGTGATCAGTGAAGTGTGTTTCATGAACAAATGATTCTTTTAATTTAGCTCTTTGTGTTAAATTAGAACGAAACAAAACAATGACTCTCCTGAGCCGATCTTTGTCAGCGAATCAGAAGCATACAATGTAACCAGTGTAGTCCCAATCACTACAAATCTTGCAGAAAAAGATCTTTCTTGCAGAGAAAGGAAGTAAGCCAATGTCACTTCCTGTACCCATGTGATGTGGTTGAGGGAGCAATGAACTATCGTATGATAACCAGGGCTGACAGAATGGATCTAGATTCTGCACGGCAGGGGAAAAGAGCAGTAGAACTGTCCAAAATCAACCGAAATTGAACAATGAGCATTTGGACGGGGCAAAATCGGGTCTTAGGGGACCATTAGCGCTCCGTCTCCATCTGCATCAACTCCACCGCCATCGACTTAGACGCATAAAAGCAGATTGTTTTGGTTTATAGTGGACTTTTACATTCACAGATTTCTTCTTTAATAAATCAGGCTGTGACTACAGAGATCTGGTCTCCGCAGGCCCCCCGATTCCACCCTGTCCATTTTGGGACGTTTTCAACTCGGTAGTTCATCTGGATGTAGCCAGCAGTTCCACTTATGTTCCATAGGCTCAGATGTCTTCCATGCTTCTTAATCATACAAAGCGACCGAATAACAGCACACACACACACACACACACACACACACACACACACACATGGCGGGTCTTTAGCGAGCTCTTGAGTGCTATCATTGGTCTCCATCTCTGAAGGCCTCAGCCGTGAAACACATTTTACCGGCTGCAGCCGATCACAACCATCCGCTGCCGTTACACGCTCACGCACACGCGCTTTACAAGATCTTATCAGTCTGATGGAATACAAGACCGATCTCCTGTGATCGCGTGCATCTGTGTGCCATATGGGTGATTGTATGGATGTCTGTCTACACTGGAGCTCATACAGAGAGACTCCGATTTCATTTGCGTGCTTGTGTGTGTGTGTGTGTGAATGAAAAGCAGTAGCCGTGTAAGTGGAGTCTGTACAAAGTGTACTGTAGGTTCATGTTGGACACGCTGTGCTAACAAAGGCAATGTTACTAAACAAAAGCAAACAAAGTCACATATGCGTTTAGAAGAAACAAACTTCTAAAGTTTTCATTTGGAGAATTTGATCGTTGTCAAAAAAACAGACAAGACAATCAAAACTTTTTTTGTAAAATTAAGTCTTCTCAAAAATCAATAAGAGATCAATAAGAAATGTGTGTTTTTTTGTGCATGGTTTTTTTATGCATGCTTTCCAAAGAAAATAATATTTATGTATCATTGCTTGCTTTGTGTTTGTTCATCTGGCTTTATTATGGCATGCACTTTTCAAAATTTTGTAACATTTAATATTAATATTTCTCTACCTAGACCATGAACATGTGGGCAGTATGTTCTAGTTGTCTTAATATTGTTATTTTATTTTATTTTATTTTAATAAGCAAACATTTAAAGCAAGAAGAATTCATATAGCTGCTAGATTTTGTAGTAGCTTTAGGTTTTAGATATTCATAAGCCAAACATTTTATGTAAGCTAAATGAAATTTATTTACATTTTATTGTATTTTATTTTCCTAAGCAATAAAAAACGCCATGTTTTTGTCCAGGTTCACTACGATTTTTATGTGAGTTTTGCATAAATGAGTTCAAAGCCCAGGGTATATTTGCACAGGAGGCATATTTCTGTATCCAGACAGTGAACCTGTGTACTCAGCAGGTGTTCTGGTTTCCTAGAAATGTCTGTCTGTCTGTCTTCCTCACACACACGCTGGCTTTGTTGTGGTGAGGATGTGCCGCACATGTGGCGAGTGAGATCACGCAATTAATGCTGATGAGAGCAATTCGCACGCCGAGCGTTCGGTAGGTAATGAGACATGAAAAAGAAAGATGAGCGGGACGAAGGGATGAAAGATGGATACGTCCACGCGGATACTAGTAAAACACTAACCTAATTATATTCGAATCAGAACGCTGACATCCTGTTGGCTCTCGTGAGCGTGGCTTTCCAGTGATGTACTGCTCATTGCAACACACACACAGACACAGGCTGCTGACTCAAATCTCCTCTCCTCTCCTCCGTAGGATGTCCTGTTGGGTTTTACGGGCAGGACTGTGTGCAGATGTGCCAGTGCGGGAACGAGGCCCAGTGTCACCACATCACAGGCGCCTGCCGCTGCACCCCCGGCTGGGCACCGCCGCAATGCATTCTGGGTAAGCCGCCCACATCATTAAAACGGGGTGTGATTGGAGGCTCATCTCCGGCTGAAGGCCGCTTCCTCGCACAGAAATAACCCGACGATCTCTCAAACCAGATCACCCAAACGCAGTTTATCACCTTGGCCCACGCATTTCTTAAAGCATATGTGTTTGTGCATATAAAGATGGCAAAAAAAAGCCCCGGTGGGCTGCAGAAAGGTTAAATGTTGTTAATCGGCATATCTCAACTGTGTATGTTTTTGTTTACTGTGGAAGGATGCTTTTTAGGAGCGCTCTGTTTGCGCGTCTGTCAGTGTTTTATTAGGCTAAGATGCTTTTTAAAGAGAGCTCTGCGGCACATTGGTTTAGTACCATCTGTCTTCTCATGCAATCTCCCGTCAGTAGTTTAATAGATCAGGGGCCCAATAAAGATTTATCTCTCTTTCTGTTTCACTCTCTCTCTCTTTTTAATGAAGTGAGGTTTGTGTTAAAGATCCGTCTCTCAGAAGTTTTATTTTTACGTCTGGCTTTCCCATGACATGTCTTGCAGGGTAATCTCGACCGTGATGAAACCTCTCTGGAGTCGAGTGATGTTATTAGTTAGTTTGGTGGTCCTTTTTTTTGTAAAGAGTGCAAATCATAAATCGTTATTTTGATTTGCGTCTGCTTTTTCTCAATTACTATTTTATAGTTTTGCAGTAGCGTGCATATACTGAAACTAATGCAACCAGGCTAAGTCAAAATCACATACAGGCATCACGTAAACTGTGTTAAAACACATTTTACTTAAGAATTATTTTGTATTTGCCGTAGATATATTATATTATCTGGACAAAAAGTTTAGATATATTTATTTATTTAGTAACGCTTTAAACATTACCGTTCAGCAAAAAAATATATATATTTATAAGATAAGGAATCACTGATAAATTAAAAATGTATCGCACTTCCACTTTTAAAAATATTAAACATTGATAATGAAAATTATATAGTAATATATAATAATAGAATGATTTCTGAAGGATCATGTGTTACTAAATACTGAAGTTTCAGTTTTGCATCAGAAATCAATTACATTTTAAAATACACTATATGAAATATACTAAAACAGTTTAAATTGTAATAATATTTCACAATATTTGAAATTATTTTTGATTAAATAAAAGCAAGAAACTTTCAAAACCTTAAAAATAGTCCACATTTTTCAACAACAGTGCATCAGTATATGAATATGAATAAAAATAAACGAATGACAGTTTTGTGACATTACTTTTTTATGAACTTTTATGAACTTACTAATATGCTGTTAAACATAAGATGGGAATTTGTAACGTCTAAAATGTAATATGTGTTACATAACAGCATTTTTGCATTCCATTTTTAAAAGTTTGATTTCATTCAAACATGCGTTTGTGTTCTAGCTTGTCCTGCAGGTACATTTGGTCCCAACTGCAGTCAATCATGTGACTGCCACAACGGAGGGTCATGTGACCCGGTGAGTGGCCTGTGCAGGTGCACACCTGGGTGGACAGGAGCCAGCTGCCAACAGAGTGAGCTAAAACACGCACACGCACACAAACCTTCACACCAAAGCCTTTCTCTTATAGAAAACGCACACAAACATGTACGTCACCATTCGGAGACCCTATATACTCATAAACACATCTGTCTCTCTCTCTCACAGACTCACTCGGAGTGCTTTATTTGGCTGTAGTTAGTAAGATGTAAGTGATTATGGTGATTTATAGTGAGGAGTTTGTAAGCACTGATAGCAGCGATTCACATGTCATCACACAAATTACTGTATTCTGTCTCCATTACACACTGGAATGTTCACATGGGTGAACGCGGGCCACTCACTCTGCGATCCATCTGCTTTCTCTCTCACTGTCTGTATGTATTGTGCGTAGCCTGTGCATCTGGATGGTTCGGTAGGAACTGTGAGCAAGGATGCATCTGTCCAGGGGGCGTGGCCTGTGATCATGTGACGGGCAGATGTGGCTGCCCCGCAGGGTACACTGGGAACAGCTGTGAGACGAGTAAGATCACTCTCATTTCATTCATCCTACTGATTCACGAGGCATTTTGTAAAATAGCAAGAGCTACCTCTAAAACCACCTGTAAGACCATAACTCAGTACTCCATATAGACTAATATATATTTAACAGATACAATATAAACATTTTTCTATACACTGCTACTCAAACGTTTGAGGTCGGTGGGTTTTTTAAAGAAGCCTCTAATGGATGAATACAGTGAAAACAGTCATTCTTGTTACTGTTTATGTTTGTTAATATTATTACAATTTGTTCTCTGTTTAAATATATTTTAGAATTTAATTTATTCCTGTGATGACAAACCTGAATTTTCAGCAGTCGTTACTCAGTCATATGATCCTACAGAAATCTTCCTAATGCTCTCATCATTTTTTATTACTCTCTGCTTCATATTTTTGTGAAAACTGTGCAAAATTTTAAAATAGAATACATGAATAGAAAGCTTAAAAGAACAGTATTTATAAAATAAAATATAGAAATCATTCGTAACATAAAAAATGTCTTTAATGTCAATTTGGATATATTTAATGTACCTGTGTGAATAAAATAATGAAAAGAAAAAAACTTACAAAATATAAAAAAAAAAATACATATATAATATAAATGCCAACTTTTGATAATACATACATATATATATATATATATATATATATATATATATATATATATATATATATATAGATAGAGAGAGAGAGAGAGAGAGAAAGAGAGAGAGAGAGAGCATTTATATATGTATATTTTTTCTTTTCCTTATATTTATTCAGCCAGATACATTAAATATATCCAAATTGACATTAAAGACATTTTTATGTTACAAATGACTTCTATACTTTATTTTAGAAATACTGTTCTTTTAAGCTTTCTATTCATGTATTCTTTTTAAATTCTCTCTCTATATAGAGAGAGAGAGAAAGAGAGAGAGAATTTTTTAAATATAAATTTTAATTTAAGTTAAATTTTTACTGCAAAAACACCACAAAGAAACTTTTTTTAATATATGCTTTGTTTAATATATGTATGAAATACATTAGAGGCATTTTAAGCTATAAGTTGAAAAATCATTTTGCATCGTCTGTTAATTCATTAATTGTGTACTAGATTTTCCAGTGTTTATAATAACATACATTTTACGACAATTATACACTGCTAATCCTATAAAGTAGACTGTTTTGTATTGAATACTCGAGAACTAATGATCTGTTCTTTTACACATCCATTCATCTGAGCAGCTTAATCAAAATGAAGAGCCTAACATCCGTTTTTAATTTAAGATGACATTTTTTCATTTACAGCGGGGTTTCATTCCATTCATCATGCTAAAAAGATGTATAAACAGCCCTATGCACACTTCGTTCGCTTGTAATTCACATCTCCCTGCGTCTCTCTATCATTTTTACATTACGCATGCTGGGGTTTTGCTCCGTTACTCTCTTTCAACACCCGCCCACCCCTCTCACTCTCGTTCTCTCTCTCTCTCTGTGGATGTGAGACATCTGATAAAAGTTAGCGCTGAGCGGCCAACTCAAACAGCAGGCTTTGTTTTTGTCTGTGTAAGGATAAGAAGTCTGGAACAGACACGAACACACACACACACACACACACACACATACACTGCTGTAGACACGGCTAATGACAACAGTCTAATTATTCTCTTTAGTCTGGAGTCTGAACTTATCTCTTACACATGCCAGCAGGGTGAATACACAAACACACACACATTTATACATGAACATACACAGATCTGTGTTAGCCTCAACAATAAGGATGCCACTGATTCCAGGTGACAGCCCTATCTCTTATTCAGAGTTTTTTCACTACATGCTAGCTTGTTTATCGTTTGTGTGTTTTTATTTCTTGGAAAACTGCACATATTATAGTAATAAATATGACAATGTTAATGTACTTGGTCTTGGCGGAATACATCTGCTATGCTGCTGAATAGCTTCTGCTATTGGTTATTGCTATTACTGTGGATTATTGCTGCTGGTGCTGCAAAGAAAGACTTTGCTACTTCCAGTACACACACACCAATACAGTGCTGTGAGTTTTTAGGACATACTGCTGCTGCACAAAGTAGCATATATGATAACCCGAAGCGGATCTATGCAGGTGGAGCTGGGGAGGAAGCACAACTGCTCTTGTGAATGTACATTTAAATGTAAAGCTCCCTGGCTGCTTATGCAACATGAACCAATCAACTCGTGATAAATAGTTTAACACTGTGAATATCATTAATTTGCTAACCGACCCAACCTATTGTTGCATGTGTGTGTATATACACTATATTATGCAAATAATAGATTTTTGCCAGCATACTTTATATGTGACAATTAAGAATTATAATTTATAAATGTAAGCTTATCAAACTACATAATAAATATAAATAACCAACATAAAAAAAAACTATATAAGCTTGATCACCACTCCACCAGTCACCTAACTAGGCCAAGAAAACAGATTTTTTTTTTTTGTTGAACCCTAAATACACTCACATCACCATGTATTTCCATATAATCGTGTTTCAGTGTGTGTGATATGGATTTGTGGATTCATACAGCCTGGCTTCTGTCAGACACTCCAGACATATGTGAAAATGTATGAAAGTAAGCATGTCTGAATGACGTTAAATGAAATGTCTAGCCTCCCTTTCATATCGTATCATATCATATCTCCTTCCTGTCGGAGGCCTGATGCCTTTTCAGGAATGTGTCTAGACAACTTGACATTTTATGGAAAACCCACACACATTTTTAAAGTCATCTCTGCATGTATTGTGTCACTTTCTAATGTTTTCTCTCTCTTTCTCAGTGTGTCCTCAGGGCAGGTTCGGCCTGAACTGTTCTCAGACATGCACATGTTCTGGAGATCAGTACAGCTGTCATCATGTAACTGGGAAATGCACATGTCTACCTGGATACTACGGCAACCGCTGTCATCTGAGTAAGACATACAGTATTCTGCAGATCTCATTCTGATATAGATATTTATATCGATATTTGCAGATTGATATCTAGGTTGTAATGTAGGTCTATGCAACCAACCTAACAAACTTGTTCAATCGGAACCAAAAGATCATCTACAACTGAGCTAATAGATAATGGTTATATAATCATATACACTACCATTCACGTTTGGGGTCAGAATATTTTTTCTTGTAAGAAATAAACACTTATTTATGAAGGACACATTAAACGTGCCAGAAGTGAGAGTAAAGATATAGTTTTCTAAACATTTTCAAATAAACGCTGTTCTTTTGAACTAATTTTTAAGTCACGTTTGATAAAAGCATCTGCTAAATTATTAAACTTAACGTAAAAAATGTTCTATTTGCGAGAGAATCTTGAAAAAAAAAATCGTCATATTAGAATGACTTCTGAACACTGAAATCACAGGAACAAATTACATTTTAAAATAAATGCAATATTAAATGGATTTTTGATACTGTCACGGTGTGGTTTAGGATGAAGGAGCACTTGAGGAAATAATATTAATAACTTTTCATCTTAAACAAACTACATAAATGCAAGTAGACCAACAAAAAAAAAAAAAAAGCATGCATCTAAGGATGAAGATCAGAACTGAACTGAATCAAATTGGGCTTTTAAAGACTAGGTAATTGATGCAACTGAACAAGACACACCTGAACATAATGAGACAATTAACAAAGTGGGTCACACAGAGCACATGGGAGGTGAAAACAACAACAAAGGAGTCCAAATACGTGACAGGTACAAGAGCGTATTAAAAACATTACGACTTTTACTGACTTCAAAGTTTTGAATGGTTGTGTATCCGTATGTTGTTATGTAGTTATGTCTGATTACAATCAATATTTTTTTCATTGTTTTATAAATGTGCTAAAATTTAAAAAATGATCCCAGGATGTCGAGAGGGCACCTACGGCCCGTACTGTAAGAAGAGGTGTAGATGTGCCAACGGAGGACAATGTGACTTCAGGACTGGCTCTTGCATCTGTCAGCCGGGATACTTGGGACCCAACTGCAGCACCAGTAAGATCCCGATAATCACCCGAGTGGATGTGGACGTGTTAATTATTAGCCTATGCCAAACACACATCAGACATACATCTTTGTCTACGGTTATCATCTTGCTTTCCAGCATCTCAGGAGAGTGTAAAGTTAAATTGATAGTTCGCCTCAAAAGTGAAAATCCTGTCATTAATTACCCTTATGTCATTCCAAACCAGTAAGACCTTCATTCGTCTTTAGAGAACAAATTAAGATATGTCTAATTTGTATTTCAATGTTGAACGGAGGTCTGCGGGATTGGAATGACATTAGGGTGAGTAATTAATGACAGGATTTTCACTTTGGGATGAACTGTCCCTTTAAATGATTTTTTTTATGCGTATTGAAGCTTCAGTTGCATTCTGCTTTTCAAGCTAATACTAAAATGAGTTTTTTTCTCTATTTTTTCTCTCAGGTTGTCCTACAGGTCGCTACGGGAGAGACTGTGCTCAGGTGTGTTTGTGTGGAGAGGGAGGACAGTGCCACCCAGAGACTGGGAGGTGTACCTGCGCTCCGGGTAGAACGGGACCTTACTGCGAACAAGGTATACGTCTCTGTGGATAGCAGTATTATTAGTTCGTTTATATTGTAGTATTAGTTTTCATTTTAATTGACATTTATTAGCTTTATTTTCTAATTTTTTTTGCCAGCTTTTCTAAACTCAGCCATTAATTTCTGTTTTTTCTATATTGTTTGCGCCTTCACCCCTCCATGGTCTCTCCCTCCCAAATATACAGCATTCACATCTTCATCTTGTTAGGATGCGAAACCCATAAGTGCTACGATGACTTCATAAGCAAAACAACATCCAAACATTTTCACATCTCACAGTCCTGCACTTGAAGGCACTATTTGCCGGCCTCCTCCTGATTCTCTCCCAGGGCTTATTTACAATATTTAGTTAACAAATTTCTCCAGTTTCCTGCGTGAGGGAACTTGATCGCAGAGCGCCCTTTTCCTGAAGAACAGAAGCGAGAGATCAGATTGCTAATCTTCGTGTTTCATCACTCATCAGTGGGAATGGAACGGGACTTTCCAGGAGGGATTTTCTTAGCCTCCTCGAAAACGGAGCGTCTCACAGACGTGCTGCTGCTTACGTTCTGTGTGTTTAATGTTTACAGACGACTATAAGTAGCTGGTTCTCTATGTTCCGTGTCGGCGGATCTGCTGGCGGGGAAACAAATAAATAAGCAAGCGAATCAAAGCGATTGACTTATTGTTTTCCCAATCTAAATTACCCAAAGAAACATGATTGCTCTTTTGCTGCACTGCCAAATCAGACCCACTTTGCCATTGCACTAATGATCTAGAGCTTAAGTAAACTTGTATGTGGCGTGTGTGTTTGTGCACGTGTGTGTGGCTGTTTGTGATCGAGCGATCGCATGTGTGGCTAGCTCTTTAAACGCATTTTGAGGGATGAGAGGGCCTGTGCTAATTGTAGTAATTGAGGAATTCAGAGTTTATTTGAAAATAATGCCATCTGTGCTCTTGTTGTTACTGGAAGTTTCCGTCTGGAGCAGGACATAGTTAATAGATAAAACAATGAAGTGTTTTGCTTGAGGGAAAGTCGGCTGAATTTTTTTCCTGGTACAGTGTAACGATGAACACACTTCATGATGTAAAAAACAGTACCATCTTAATGATGTGCAAATATTAGCATAGAATTAACAGGTAATTTTAATGCACTGGTTTAGATGGCATTTAGGATGTCTGTAGAGTTTCTGTTGTCGAGATGTGGAATATGTGATATTATAACATGTATATGATTTAAAGAAAAAAGTTATTTAGGTAAGGGTCATATCTGAGGCTGTTTTACTGTATTTGACACATAATGTAGGCAAAGGGTATAAATCCATAACAACAATGCACCAAGCAGTGATAAATTTAACTACAATATACAACAACCTGTACTGCATATAAGTTGTATATGTAGTATGCATATATATATATATATATATATATATATATATATATATATATATATATATATATATATAATATATTATTTCACAATATTACTGTATTACTGTTTTTTTGATGCAGCCTTGGTGAGCATAACAGACTTCTTTCAAAAACATTATTAATCTTACCAACCCCAACATAAACTGTTGCCGTTTTTTTTCTGTTGCATTTTTTCGGTCATGCACTGTAGCTCAGGATAAAAATAAATAAATTCACTAAACTCACCAGGCCACAACTTCTTTTTTTTTTCCTGTACGAATTAAGCATGGTTTCAGGCTAAAATGAGATATCCATTGGAAATTAAGTGTTGACAGTATAATTTAGTGCTGGATGAGGATTAATCAGTGCTTGGTAAACCATCCTCATGTGGTCCAAATTGAAGACAGATCCAGGCGCCTTGCTGAAACACAAGAGTGTACAGATACAGCCAAGACACAACCTGTGTGAACTGCTACGCGATGAAACAAAACAACTCTTCTCGTAGTTATGCACAGATATTAAGCATTCGCGTTATGACGAATGATCGTTAATTGTGAAATTGTCCTCTGTGCAGTATGTCCTAGGGGGCGCTACGGAGCACAGTGTCGGAGTTTCTGTACGTGTGCAAACGGAGGCATGTGTGACTCTGTGAATGGGACATGTAGATGTGGCCTGGGCTGGACTGGGCAGCACTGCGAAAAAGGTAAATAAATACACAGCAAGCAGCTTAAATTACCAGGAATACAGTTAACACAAAACAACAATTCTGCGATTAATTGTTCACCCTCATTTTGTGCCAAACACATAAGACCTTCGTTCATCTTCAAAACACACATGATGATATTTTTTAATGAAATCAGGGAGCTAAATACATCTGTAAAACAGTCCATGTGACAGCAATCAGTTTTTCTACACTAATAATAATTTTTTGCGGGAAGAAAATGAAAATAACATAATTTACTCAACCATTCTTTTCCCTGGAGTTAGCCTATGTCTTCCGCCATTTTAGAGTACTACAACACATACGCATGCCTTAACATATTGGACCTAATCTGCCTTGTTTACGTCCTTGGAGAAAGCGTGCATATGTCTTCTGATACTCTCTAAAATGGTGGAAGATATAACACGGGGAGAATAACGGTTGAGTAAATTATGTTTTTATTTTCTTTGTATGAAAACAAGTATTCTCGTAGCGTCGCAAAACTGAAGTTGAGCCGCTGATGCCACATGGACATGCTTACTATGCTTCTGGTCAGAAAGCTCTCAGATTTCATCAATAATATCTTTATTTGTGTTTTGAATGGGTTTGGAACGACATGAAGGTGAATAGTTAAAGGCAGAATTTTTATTTTGGGGTCAACTAACCCTTTAAACTGTTTATTAGTGCTTTTACATTCTCTGTGCTGTAGATTTAAGTCAAATGATGATAAATAACTGAATGCTGTTCGTTTGTGCACGCAATAGTTTGTGTCCCAGGTCGGTATGGTGTGAACTGTGAGCAGGAGTGTGTGTGTCAGAATAACGGTACATGTGATCGCTTTACGGGATGCTGCTCATGTCCTTCCGGATACTACGGTCCCGCCTGTCAACACCGTGAGTGACAGACTTTGCTGATAGAATGCATTTTTTTGCTGCGCTTGCTGAAATCTGCTATTGTATGATCTGATATGTAACGGTTTCATATTTCAGGATGCCCAACTGGCTTTTTCGGTGAGCTCTGTGCTCAATCGTGTGACTGTAAACACGGGCACCTGTGTGATCACGTGACTGGACAGTGTGCGTGTCCTCCAGGTTATCAGGGTAACAAGTGTCAAAAACGTAAGTAATGTAAAAATTTACATTTGAAAGCATCATCAGCATGAAATCATACTTTATATTGTTACTGAGAATTAAAGCAGCAATTCATGAAGGAAACTTTTGTTACAGTCGCTGATTCAGAAGCTTTATATAGTCGGAATTGAACCTTTTTTTTTTTTTATGAATAGCCTATGCACAGCCAGCCTTGTACAGTCCTAGGTTCTTCCGTAAAATGCGTTGCACAAATCCGAACATCTTTCGAACTAATTAAGTGCATTTGTGTTCTCTCATCCCGGCCTGGATGAGCCTACTCCTTTAAATAGAATACAGAGACCTTAAGCTTTGCAGATCTTATACATGCACAAACAGCTACACACTAAAGAAAAAAAGAAAGGAAATTGCATCATATGACCCCTTTAAAAGCTTGAAAGCTCACTGGGCTGCAGTGATAGTGTTGATATGTCAGTTTGATGTGTGTGTGTGACAGGTTGTGATGATGGACGGTTTGGAGGTGATTGTGCAGAACTCTGTGAGTGTGACGGGGAACCCTGTGACCCGACCACTGGACGGTGTCTCTGTCCATCTGGAAAGACTGGAGAACGCTGCGAGAAAGGTGCACACACTCACAGCTTACACATGTTACGTGATCTCTCATATACTCAAACTCTCAAATCTTCATCTTCTCTTTCAGTTTGTGACAGCAGGTTTTACGGTCCAGACTGTTCTTTCCGGTGTCAGTGTGCACACAGAGGTCAGTGTGACCAGCGCACAGGTCACTGCTCGTGTCCTCTCGCCTGGATGGGACCCACCTGTGAGGAAGGTGAGGGTCTGTACGTGTGGGGGCTTATAAAATTGTCCCCAGGAGTTATGCTAAATGTGATCAAATATAATTAACTTTCAGAATTATTGTTGTTGAACTGACATATAATAAGAATAATAATAGTTATAATAATAAGATAATAGTAATAATAATAATATTATTAATAATATTTCATACATATTATATACCGAATTACATATTATTATGCAATTTAATTAACACAATCATGTCCATTACTCCACATTTAAATGAATAATTTCTCATTATTTAATATATATACAAATATAATTTGTATGTAATATAAATATTTCTAAACATTTTAAATTTTAAACATTCTAAACATAAAAATATTCTAACATTTTCTGCAGAAGTTAGATAAATCTCCTAAACCTCCTACAACAGAAAGAAAATGGCTCTTCTGAATGAATATAAATACTGTAAATATGGTGTGTATATAATAAATATATTTGTAATAATATCATCATCATTATTATTACTACTTACTATTACTACTACTACTACTACTACTACTACTAATAATAATATACTTTAATAGAGTTAATCAAGAGTCTTGGTCCATATGTAAGTTGATCATTTCATGTTATTAAATTAAAATGAAAACAAACTATATTTTTATTTTCAGAAATGTCTGCAGAAGTAAATCTGATAAAACATCCTGCAATATGAAATGAGAATAGGGTTATGGTTTGGGCTTAATCTGTAGTGCTAGTATATAACTATTAACTTTAAATAAAGAATAAAGTGTATGGTCTCAAAGTCAAAATGCTCACGCTGCTTCTTTCACTTCTTAAATCTCTCACCATCTCAACATCTTTCTTTCCCCAAATTCTGCTTCTCTCTTTATTTGCGTCAGTCACGACACAAACCCGAGCGTGTGAGCTCAGAGCGTGTGTGACAGCCTCAGTGTGCATGTGTGTGAAGGACCCCTGAGCCGTTAAGGGCCTCCTGTCTGTCTGTGTAACGGCGCCTCTCTCTGACAGTTATTTTAAGTGAATCACAGCAGGACACTTCTCAACGTGTGTGTAAGCTTTGTGAATGAGTGTATGACAGTGCGTGCGAGTGTGTCACAGTGGACCCATCCATGCGATCTCTAAACCTGTGCATACCTTAAAAATACAAATACATCTTTCACACCCGATTTTGTTCTCATCTTAACTTCCTCATATTGCTTGTTTATTGCACATATTTTATGGAGGAGTTTAGTTGAACAGTGCAATCTGTGATCATTTAGTCTCCCTCACTTTGTTAAAGAAGGAAATAGAGTGTAAGTGAAAAATACAATAAATAAATATTGGAATAAAAAAAACTATTGTGCATGAATATACAAATGAATAGAGAAATAAGTAAATAATAATAATATTATTATTACTATTACTGGTTTAATAATTTAGCTAATTAATAAATAAATGTATGATTAATTTGTATGGAAATAAATTACAGTTTCTTGAATCATGTATTAATCTCTTTTTTTTTTTAAATTTACATTTATTTTATTTCTCATTTCCTCTGTTAATAAAGTGTACATATTTTTCAACTCACATTTATTTTCTTTAAAAATAATGTAAATAAAGATTTAAAAAATCTTCATAGAAAACATGACCTTTACTTAATATCCTAATGACTTTGGCATAAATGGAAAAGTTTATCATTTTGACCCATACAATGCATATTTGTTGGCTATTGCTACAAACATATCGTATGACTGGTTTTGTGGTGAAGGGTTACATTTATTTATTTATGGACAACAAAAAATGTACTTATTAAAAAATATAATAATAATTTGTTTTATAAAAACTAGTTTGTTTTTATTTACGGCTGAAAGTGCAGTGCCTTTTGCCACGACTGTATTCACGAGATAGAAAACGTATCAAAAGCATTCATTACATGTTACAATAATCTCTCTATCTCTGTCTTCCTCTCAGGTGTTTCGGTAAATCATGTGACTTCCAAATTACAGAAGAGGCGACGGCGTATTTCTCACTCCTAATCCTGATAGAGTCCCCAAACACGCACACACACGCACACACACACACACACACACACACACACAGACTCCTGACATCCCAGCAGAAGCAAGTGGCAAGGGTTACTGAGTGTGTGAGGATGTATGTGACTTGTTATTATGGGTTTTTCCCCCAGACGAGCAAGCCACAGGAGAATTAGTACGAGGAAGCAATACCGAAATACACAGACACACACAAACATCCCCCTCTGGATGCACACAAGACCACTGACAGGCTGTCATTGAGAGTGTGAGCGCATGTGTATCTTTGGTGGAGGGACACATTATGGCTGTGACCGAGTGAATATTACACACAACATTGCGGACAAGTTTGATGCGACTAAAAAATGCTTGTTTTTTGCGTGCATGTTTGTGCATAAACTCGCTGTTTCTTATACGTCCCACATCAGACAATCGGCCGAATGCCCACCGAGCCAAGAAGCCAGACCGAACTTCTCTATTACAGGATCAGAGGGAAGGCTCAACCGCTCATTTCTATAATACATACCACAAATACACCACTAAAGTGGCACATCAGAATACAGCAACACTCTGGAGTTTCTGCCTTCCATACATGCCATACGCAGCCTAAAATTTACCTTGTAAACACACACCGACACTAAATTTAAATTTTTTTTATGACGCCGTCTATAAATTCCTCTTTTATGGTACTTTTTTAAAGCGATATGTAGCATGAATCTGGAGCGTTTGTGCTATAGATATTTAAATCCATCTGGTTGGCTCGTGTGAGTGTGATGTATGTCCTGCAAAGCGATTCCCGTGACAGCCTGACTGTAAATATTCACAGTATTGTTACCCATCATTGTGCCATCTGAGGTAAATTGTTAAAGTGGAGCTGTCTGACAGGATTTAGAAACAATCTGATGATTGTAAACCGAACAGACAGTTCCTCCAAAAGACGTCTTACACGACAAACAATCCTAATCTTTATAAATCGCGGTGCTTAGCGCTCGCTCAACAGTCTTTTACTGTAAAAAAAAAATGCTGTAAAAAGTGTTTTGTTGTTTCTCTGTTCTTCTTTTGTCCCTCTCAGGATGTTATCAAAGTAAAGTTAAATTTCGCTGTACAGTGAAAATATGTATTGGTGCTTAAGCTTAATTAAATATGTTTGTACAGAAAATGTTCATTTTTTATTGTTGGTCTTAAACTGTCCTGTTAGTTTCATTTTCCAGTTAAAAAAAAAATCAAAGATTTTTTAAACCAAAATATATTTACTTGAGAAGTAAAATGACTAATATTGCTTTCTTGTGTTTTTTTTTATTATGTGAAAAAATATAAAATTATACACTTTAATTCCATACTAAAATCTTTTGTTTAAACAGGAAGAAAGCTGAGAAAAATAAGCTTGTTTTCCATTTTAATTAAATCTAATGTTTGTAATATTTCAGAAAAAAAAATTGAAATATTATTTCTGCTAGTGGGATGATAGTTCCCCTTTGGAAAAATTAAAAACGGTAATTTAAAATTCAGAATTTAAATGAAAAGGGAAATTATTTTCTGACCCATTGACAGATACTGTTTCTTGTTTAAGCATAAACTATTTTATTTAGTTTTTTGCTTTTCAAGTTAATGTACCTTGTATAGATATTTGTATTGGAAAACAAGACAAAAATTAAATTATTACAAATTCTATTTGGCAATGTAAAGATTTTTTTAAAGCTCTAAACAGTGTACTGCACACACACTATTATTTTTGATCACCCGTGTGAAACGTGTTGTTTGTAGGACACAGATATGTAGGTAGAGGGTAGTGGGACATTGTTTCTCAGCACCTCTCAGATGGGAGGGTCAAACGTATCAGGGGTCACCAGCCTACACCTGTCAGTGCACCTGAGTGGAACAGGCCCTCTACATGCATGTGTGTGTAAGTGTTTGTCTTTGTCACCGGCGCCATCGTTGTAGCATTTCTCAAATGCAGTGGACCGTCACTGCAGGTGGGAGAGCCAGGCTGGGACCCCCGTGCCCTGACGCGCGCTGCCCGCCGTGAGTGATGGAAGCTTGGGGGCTGTCGGTGGATGGAGCCCTTGAGTCTGATGGATGGGAAGGGGCTTCGCCGGCCGCACCGTGTTGTGACAGCCTACAGATGTTCTCCAATAATGTTTATCAGCCCGAGCCTCCAGCAATGGATGACACACACCTGTTTCCAGTCAAACAGGGCTCTAGGGGCCATCCATCCACACACACACCTGAGTCCAGTCAAACAGACCGCCATAGCCCATCCATTCAGTACGGTCTGGGTGGCCGTGATACTGTACTCCAGCTTTGATCAGCGAACGGAAGGCACATATAGAGACAATCGACTGGACAAAGGTCCATCTTGTCTCTCAAGGTCTCTAGGACTATTAGCCCTATCACCTTATCATATACATATATATATATATATATATATATATATATATATATATATATATATATATATATATGTGTGTGTGTGTGTGTGTGTAGAAAATATTTTCTGTATATGTGTGAGACATAACTACTGTCTTTTACATGTACTGTTTTTTAAATGTCTATTACAATAATGAAACAATGTATAACAGCTACCAGTTATAATATGCAAAATATAGTGACAGTTACGAGAAGTCAGAATTGTGATATATTCAGAATTGCGCAATATAAACTCTCATTTCTGAAAAAAAGTCAGAATTTTGAGGTAGAATTTGGAATTCATTTCTGAATGTTCATTTGTCTCAGAAGTTTGTTACACAATTCTTAGTTTACGTCTCAAAATTAAATTATTTTTTCTTGCATTCTTTATCTTGCAGGTCTGCGTAACACTTTATTAAGTGTCCGCTTTAGACATTCTACTAACAGCAAGTAACTTTACATCTTAATAATTTCTAACACATTTTTTGGCTCTGCAAGTATATGTCAGCTTATTCAACTGACCCTACACCTTAACAGTCTACTCAGAATTAGTTAACATGTAGTTACAAAGTTACTTATAGTGAGATAAATGTCTAAAATGGACTATCAAATAGTGTAATCCGATTCTGCTTCCGCCACGGAATAAAAAAAAGAAAAATTGCAACTTTGTACCTCAAAAGTTTGAGTTTATCTTAAAATTCTGATTTTTTCAAATTTGTATTATTCTCTGGTGGAAATGGGCTTCTATATGTCAGCCAGCATAATGAACGTTTTTAGACATTAGCCTACCTGGTAGCGGACGACACCGGACGTGTGGCACATTCACATTAGAAATAGCCGGGCCGCTTTGCAAAAAAATGAAGTGGCATGAAGCTAACAGACTTATTTAGCTGTTGCTTATTGCATCTTCACAGTTCTGTCGTCTTGGGTGAAATGTCAAGGAGGCGAATGTAATTTTGCTGGGACGCGTTAAGACGGATTTAGATTTACTACCCTGGTCTCCAAGCCTGTAGTCACCAATCTGTGCGTTCAATAAAAAGTATAATTAAACTGAGGCATGCAGATAAATATGAA
The DNA here is from genome assembly GCF_018831695.1 of Puntigrus tetrazona. Classification (NCBI taxonomy): domain Eukaryota; kingdom Metazoa; phylum Chordata; class Actinopteri; order Cypriniformes; family Cyprinidae; genus Puntigrus; species Puntigrus tetrazona. Next base: position 19,273,256 of record NC_056713.1, read on the forward strand.
CTGTATTTAAAATATCTTCTTAAAATGACTGTCTTGCGAAGCAAGGGATTCGACACCCGTGGTTTGCTATACACGACCGGGCATAAAACGCGCTCTATATATGTGTCAGTTTATCTCTGTTTACTTTAATGAATATGTTTTCGTGCATGAACGTTGGGCAACCCAGGCTTGCATGGCACAGATAGATTTAATAAGCGAAGACAAGCCTCGTGTTCTGAAAGACAGCCAAACCGGTGGTTTGTGATGAAAGAACCCATTGGAGAGGTCAGATCAGATGCGATCTGACGGGAACTTGAGCACGGAAATTACGCGTACAGCGCCAGCGAAGCGACGCTATCACCGCGCTGTCTTTTCGCGCCATGGAGATTACGCTCTTCTCTCTCGGCTCTCGCCCTGTTCCCGGAGGACCGTGACTTTTTGAACCGGCGATAAAATTGAAGAGAGACCGAGGGAAATCAACTCAATGAGGTCTCGCACCATTTGGGCCACTTCTTGGACAGAAACAACAAACCCTTAAATGCCAAAGAGCTGCTCTGGAGATGAGTATCTGCAAACTCCCACACTTGGCCGTGTGTGAACGCATCTCGGAGGGTGTAAAAAACCTCATCTGTTTGCGTACCTCTGGCGCTTGGTTTAAATAGATGCTTAGATTAATCCGTGCAGCGATTCGGGTTTTTGAAAACGAGACGATCGCCGGGTCTGGCGCTAGCACTTTTAGCATAGCTTAGCATAGATCACTGAATACAATTAGACCGGTGGCGTTGCGAAATTAGACTCTGAATCATTGAAACGAGTCCCAAGCTGTTTCGTGTCGACGAAATATTAGCATTTTGGCTGCCCCCCTGTTGGTCTTTTTGCGTTGGTCTGAATGAAAACGCCTATTGGATCTTTGCCACTAGGTGCCGCTTTTGGAGCATTTAAAAGCTTACAAACACTGCTTTAAATGACTGCTTTAAAGGGGTTTGAAAAATGAATCGTTGAAGGAATCATCTGGGGGTTGTTGAACGAATAAGGTAGAAATGCATGTTATATGCATATTATAATAAAGTGGCATTACTTTAAACAGGCCCCTCCCATGACTGTGTCCTTCTAACACTGTAGCAAGTATAGACAAGATTGTCTCCTAAATCATTTGGTTTTGTTGTTAGATGTAGTAATGAACATACCAGTCGTCATTCACTTCTGAAATTAGAGTTGCTGAAGATGCAGTAAAATGCTGAAGATTACTTTAATTTAAAAGGGAATGGACAAAATGCTGACATTTGCTGCCTTGTTTTGTACTGACATAAAGTTTAAACGATTCGGCAGTCCACTACACTACTTTAAGGTTGCCTTTGTATATGGTTTATAAAGGAGTTTAAAATAGTTTTTGAGCATGAATAACGTGAATAAGAGCGGTGATTTTACCGGGAGAGAGCTCATTATCATTTAAAGGGACAGGCACGGAAACGGGCCACTGATTGGAGCTGTTTTTGGCAAGGGTTGTTTTACACTAGAAAAACTATATGTTACAGACTTTTGATGAAACAAGAACTTGTGGAAAATGGCCGTCTGGTGTTTCGCATATCGCTTCCCAGAGCGATTCGATTTCCAAACGACCGAATCCTACGAACAAACCGGTTCTTTTAGTGAATCAAACACATAGTACGGTAGGCTATTTCAGATATGAATCCAGCTAAAATTACTCTTATGAGTTCGTTCTTGTGCCAAGAATGTCATGCTGAAGTTAATCAGGATTGTGAGCCCAATTTTTATTTATTTGGTGTTTTAGTAATATTCATTCAATATTTTTGGTTGCACATTTATGCAGCCCCTAAAAGCTATGTGAAAAGTCTGTGTAAACACACCTTAAGAATTGCACTACTTATGTTTTTTTTTTTTTTTAATTAAGAATCCAGAATCATTAAAGGACGACTGGATCCCTATTTGACATTCAACTACTAGACTCAACTCAACAGAGATGTGACACGTGCAACCGGACCAACAAACGAGCCCTGTGTGAACGCCACATTAGACACTGGAAATCCCCTGGTTTCAGCGAAGGGGAAAAAAAAATCAACACACAGCATCTCTGTGTATACGTAAAGAGCACTATCATACTTTTTTCTCTTCTTTTAGCGGGACCCCGTCATTAATCTAAATTATTCAGGGATCATTTAGCAGGTTCTGGGTGAATGTCAATGAGCAGTGCTTCGTGCTGTGTCAGCATGGGTCGGTTTCGAGGGAGGCCGCCAGGTGGCGCCCGACGCAGTACTGTGGCGTGCCGGTGGTCAAGACAGACCCTGGACACACTCTGCGCGCCTGACGAGCCACAAACCCCATTTGTTTGAACCATTCCTGTGGTAGACTGGGGAGAGCGGGGCTAGATGTCAAAATGTTTTCAAGTCAATTTCTGCAATGCCCATTTAACATTTATTTTAGGGTGTTACTGACCATGAAAGAGATCATTGAACAGGTTGACTCAATAGTTGGGTAAGCTGTCAGTAAAAAACTAATTAAACGGATTTCTTTTCAGCTAAATCGCAAAACAACGACAGGGCAGAAACGTAAAAGTTATTACACAAAAATAACCATTAAATTAAAATTCAACACTTAAAATAGACCTACATTGCAACTTTTCCCAATAAAAATGTGCCCAAAAAACTAAACCTACACTCTATCCTGAAATTTAGACATGCATCCTATGTTTAGTTTGATTTGAGTTTGGGCTGGATAATTGACAAACTACGTTTTTGAGGCATGCCCTGTCTGAAACCACCAAACAAATTGCTAGCGAAAACACTTGACTCAAACCAGCATAATCGCGAGATGCAGACCTTGAGACAACTAGCCCTCCCAGCGCGCCCTAAATGCCCGGACCGGTTAAACTAAGCACTTGATAACAGTGTTCAGGACGTGCTCTTAAAAACGAGCATTTAAACCACTTCGCTGCTGCTCGATCAGACAAGACTGCGATTGTGTTTTAGATTGTTGTGGCACTAAGCGGTGGGTGTATCGGCGCATTACAGAAAGGAAACGTGGCAGCATATTTCCACAAACCAGCGAAAATATCTTGGGGGCCCAAATTATAGCAATAAAGCTCTAACTATAGTCGATGACCAACCTTTAATTTCGGTGCGTCATGCCCGATGTCTAAGGTAAGTGAGTTTCCACGTGCACAATTGGCTTTTTATCCAATTCCAGCGTAAACGGCCCCCTTTACGTCAGGTCCGCGGACCTCTGAGGTATTTTAAACAGTAAGCCGTTCCCCTAACACGTCTTGTCATATTAAAACCATATGCATGGCGGCATCCGCCGCTCGCACTGAGTGCCCATCAATAACGCTAATGACCCGTTTCCCGGGGAATCACAACAAATACCCGAATGAAACCGCCGGTCTTTAACGGGGCCGCCGCTCCTTCCGCGGCTTACGAGCTGTCACGTATCCAGCCACCGGCCTGACTTTATCAAAAACAGCGAGGGATGATGAAAAGAGAGGGCGATTCGCGAGAGATGCATTAAAAGAAGAAACCTCACCGGAGGGCGTATATAAAAGTCCTCATCTGGTTCTGTGCTCCGTGCCAACTGTAAGACAATACGTGCTATTACAACATAACAATCATTCACTAAAGAGAAACCATCTCCAACGTTACATCCGATCTCTAGATCAACGAGCCTTATTCAGTACAGCCATTGTTCAGTTTGTAGTCTTAAAACCATTAGACAATAAGCGAGTTTGGCTTATAAAATAACGAGTTTGGATTCATAAAAACAAGACAACGTTATATTAAAGACAGCTTTGTTAGGTTATGCTAAACCACACACAGTCATAACTCAAACGTAGGCTAACGTTACGGTTTTTTGAAGCCTCTGCTACGTCTTTAATAAATCAGTAGGCTAGCGACCTCTTAGCCATTTGGGGACCGTTTACGACACACTTTTTTTCAAACAAAAGGGGGAAATTGTATGCGTTTTGGCTGTTCGTTTACACGACAACAGGTTTTAAAACGGGCCTCGAAGCTCACGTTTTTTAAAATGCTACCGGAAATAAACCGTTTTCAATTTCCGCAGTAGTTAAATAAGGAGAAGAGCGGCCGCATTCAGTCTCTGAGTCTTTCTGCTGGGAGATTAGACGGTCTGTTTTAATTACCGCTGAAAAAAAGTTTAATGGCTGACCTGGATCATGCGTGAAGCACCTCAGCCAGTCATACATTGGACTCTTGTCTTCTTCCCTGCGTGCCGCCAATACTTCATATCTACCGCCCCCTCATTAACGGTACGCTTTTTTTGGCTAAAGGTCGCAGGCTTGTCTTCCAGTGGCTTCGCTTTGGGGCTAGAAGGGATACCAAGTGGCATGCGCGCTTCAATATTTGTGTTACACTTAATTAATTACCGCATTTGCATGATCGTAAGCTTAGGTTTAGGATTAGTGTTCCTTAAAGCCACATCCAGAAAATACGCAAATTTGTGATAAGGGTGAAATCACGCGAATTACAGGTTTCTTTAGGCAGATGCGATTTTGTTTGTCGAGCTTTGGCACAGCATGCATAATGCAGCGTTTAAATCGTTTTTGCAGCTAAAAAAAAAACTAACTTCAATTTACACCATGCTATGTAAACCCTTAAGAGATCTCCCTCTGGATTATGAACTGACTTCACGACTGAAAAGAATATAAATGAACGACTTATAACAATATAAATGAGGTAATTCGGGTTAATGTCATTTACAGAATTATTTAACGTTGGTGTTTGCCACTAATTGATAATGCACTTTAAGGTCAGTTGTCAGTTGCTAGCAAAAGTGTAGTTTTTCCTGTGATGTTATAGTTCTGTGGATTTCGCTGTTCTAGTGTAATTACACTTTATATTTAACGCTCATCCTCGCTGTAAACAGCTTTTAAGAATAAGCTCGGGAAAACGACTGGCTAATCACGGCTTGTTGTAGTAGAAATCTCTTTAAAGATGGCTCTCTGTGCCCATCATGTATGAAAGGCCTGCAGTGCCTTCTGTACCGACCATTAAACACAGCGGGGGCCGTTTCGTCTGGCAAGGGGGCAAGTAACGGTGCCAAGTTAATCAGGAAAAGAGTGCCAACAGTGTCACACCCTGCACTCAGGGGCCATGATAGATGTCCCGACCAGGGCTGCGGTGCCACCGTGGGGTGGTGGCAGAGTGTACGGGCATGTTTCAGTCGACATGAAAGAGAGGGGCCCGTGTTTGAACACACATACGAGAGCGGGATGTCGTGTGTGTGGCTGTTTTGTGCCAGTGCCAAAAGACTCATTAGTTCATTAGATAGATCCATACGCTGTGATGGGAGCGATGGGAAATTCCACCGTCAAACGCAACCACTCCCTTGTGTAGGAGGGGTCTCACACACACACACACACACTCATATTGACAGTATGTGAGGGTCGAGATGTTGCCCTGTAGAGGGAGACGTACAAGCTTCGGCCTGTGATCTTTCAGGCACATGACAGACGTACACGGCAAACAGCTGGTCAGTAATGGTCCATGTTGGCCTCTTTTCCTCCTCTGTAGACCCATTATCACCTTCACCCTACTACAGCACCCACAAACCCCTCTCCAGCCGACCTCATCAAAGTGGGACGACCTGCTGTGACCTCATCAGAGCTGGCTGACCCGTGGTGACCTCATCAAAGCAGGACGCCCCGCTGAGCTCAGAGACTGACGGCTTGTGCTGACCAAAAGCGGGCCATCAATTATCAGTGAGTGCGACACCGCTTTTACTGTGCACCTTACATTTCGCTTAAATGAGGGACAACTTTGGTCTCGGCGACACTTTACTGTACAGCGGTTACACTCCAGTGAATGCATTAACTAACATTAACAGCGAGCAATCCATCGCCAACATTATTTGCTTGTCTCTATCAAGGGTAGTTAAAAAGCACAACCGTTTAGTCATGGTAGCTAATGTAGGTCTGTTAAAAAATATTTTAAAAAGTGCAAAAATACAAATCAGGTACAGGAATAAAACAACAACAACAAAAAGCAATAGATTTCTAGATTGCACCATTTCGGCCAATCAGGTTTTAATTTGACACAGCTTTAGGAACTTTTGGTTTTAATGTTTAGTAAATGTTGATTAATAGATGCTTTAGGTGTATTTTTCATTGTTAGCTCATAGTAATTGATGTAGTTAGTCTCAAATAAATGCAGTTTTAACATCCTAGTGTTTTATAATCCTTATAAAATGCAGAATAATGGCATTTTTTTTCAATGATTTGACACACCGTTTTCATTCTAGTTCACACTGTCCCAACAAATTATGTTTTTCTATACAAGAATTTGGACGTTAAAATTATAATTTTTTTGTGCAAGTGTGCAAAGTTTTTAAGAGATGGCAAAACCACCGAGTAAAATGTTCCTACCATTTAATTTTTTTAAAAACCATCCATCATCATGTCCTTTTAGAGGCTCTGTACAAACAAGCGTTGAAGGTATAGTTCACATGAAGACCTGTTTCATGATGTTTCTTTTTCTCTCCATAACACAGAAGATATTTTTAAGAAGTTTAAACAAATGAAATGTCGGTGGGGTTTTAAACAACTCCGGACTTTCTGAACACGAACACAAATTTTCCAAAATATCGGCTTTTGTGTTCTTCAGTAGAAAGACTATCGTAGAGGTTTGCTTCGATACAATGGTGAGTAAATGATGACAGAACTTTGATTTGTTTGGGTTGTAGTGACTGTGTTTTGTCTTTTGCGCGGCAGTGTCGTCTAACCCTCGTAATGCGGACGGGGACAACAAAAATCGAGTTTATGTTGAGTGAAAATGGCAGGAAACACAAAGAGGGTCTTAACTAATTTTCCCAAGCAAATCCCACCCTGCCTCTCATCACACACAAAGCCTCGATCCCAGACAAGCAGTCATCACCCCTCTGTCCTCAACGGCGTCCACCCACTACAAATCAGAGACTGAGAGAGAGAGAGAGAGAGAAAAAAGAGAGTGACGAAAGGACAGGAGGAGAAGAATAGATGGACTGGAAGAGGGAGTGATAAAAATGGCATCCCTCTAGAAAAAAAGAAAGACAATGGGGAATATGATTAGGAAAGAAGGAGGGAGAATTATGAGGGTGAGAACGAGGGATTCTGACCGGGTTGGCAGGAGAAGTTGGATCCCGTTTAAACAATGAGAGAGAGACGTCAGTCGAATGTTGTTTCTCATTGAGAGTTTGAGCGATGAGCCAGGTCATCACATCTCTCCACCTCATCCATCATTTCCCTCAAACAAACGAGTGCAGCGTGCATTCTTGCCTCCCTCCTCTGCCTTTCAGCCGCTTTTCTCTCTCTCTCTCGCAGACTCTCTCTGGCTGTGGGACAGTGGATCTGTGTGAGAGCGATGACCGGGGATCAGACTCGCGCTGTGTCCGTCTGGCAGTGTGTGTGAACCAGATTTTTATGTGCCTCGGTGTGAAATAATACGAGTGGGTGTGTGAGGGAGCAGCTATCAAAAGAGTTTTATTCTGTCTTTCTTTCAGAAACATGTGTGTCTGCGGCACACTGAGTGTCTGTGTGAGAACATCTTCTTCGCACCAGCACATTCTGGTCTCTAATTCGGAGACAGAAAATGACGGGAAAAGCACAGTGCATATTAAAATCAAGACAATCGGTATCCTAATATATAGCAAAAAAATATTTAATGACTGTAATTAACTTCATTGTATTTATTGCTTAGTTTACTTACAAATTTTAATTTTGCAAAAAAGTTTAATTTGAGTTTTTTTTAATTAAATTTTTTTTACATTAAAATCATCATAAAATGTAGTACAATACTTATGTAAAATATACTATTTTAATGTAGTAATATTTCATACACTTAAAATGTTATAAATATTTTTTCATTGTCTTAAAATTATGAAATTAAACGCATACTCGCGCGTGCACACGTGAACACTGAAATGCAACTGATCCATTATTATTAATTGTTATTAATATCAACGCAAGCAATCTTAGTCCTCCTTTTATATATGCAAAATACTATTTATATATACTGTGAATATATTATTTTACATTGGGAGTGAAATATGACCTTTAAAATTTCCTTAAACAGAGATAAAGAGACAGAGCCGGTGTGAGAGTGCACAGTCCGCCCACATAGGAGTTTTTTTTTTTTTATTTCTCAGTAACTCCTCCCACAGTATTGAATTATAATGCAATACAGTTACATTGTAGAAAGCATTAAAACAGAAGTACCTCAACTCACTGATTACTTTTAAAAATGGGATTATAAACATCGACAAAAAAACAAACAAAGTGAAATAGGAAAGATCTGGTCCTTCACCTCGTGAGGATAAAGAAAATCTGGCATTTCTCCTAGGTTTGGCACAAGAAATCAACATGGACCCAAACGTCACACAAGCTTGCAGACAACCATAGAAAATGTCAGGTACAGCTTGGACCAATCATGCGTTTTATGAAGAAGTAATATCAGCTGTTTTTATTCTTCTTTCTTTTTTTCTCTATTTTCTCATTTTTTTTTTATATTTTACAGTTGAATCAATAAATTGTCATACAAAAAACCCTAAGTAATATCTATATCATTTACCAGTTTTATTAGAAGTATAAGCTGTGATGGTACGTTTAATACTATCTGGCATTCAGACGTTTCTACAAACCCCAGTAAAGTCTCTCCCCCCAAAATTTTCAGTGAGAAATTCTTCATTTCAGCACAAGGGGGCGCTTGAGAGCAGTGCTATTCAGTAAACAAACTACAGTTTGCAGAGAAATAAATACAACTTTCAAGATACACAGCAATAACATTGACGACATCAACCAAGAAATAAAAGAGAGACAAAAACAAAGCAACAAACAACAAGGGGAGAAAAAAAACAAAACACAAGGAACCCATGATTGTCTATAAATGAAAGACACACGAGGATGGTGTAGCTAAAAACTAGCATTCAGGCTATTTAGTGGTATCGTTCGCCAACTAATGGAAAAAGTTACCGTGGAAATTATAAAATGCCCTTTACGCGAGTTCTACAAATTAAATTCTTAAACTAGTTTAAAAACAAACAAAAACTAGTTTTTTTTACAACCACTCTTCCAACTTAAACTATCTAAAAAGAGCATGTTTTCGCACAAACTTGCGGGAAAGTGGGTTGAAGGTAATGCAGTGCTTTAATTGGACAGAACTTGAAAACAGTCACTGTCTCGCTCCTTACGCCTATTTTTATTCGATTTTTTTTTTTTACAAGCAGCGTCAGGGAGAGGTCTAAAGGTCACACGTTTTATGTGTATCCGTTTACGTTTTCAAATTCACAAACTCCTGGAGAATATTCGAAAAGAGAAACGCTAACCCCACGACCCCTGGCATACGTTTGTAAACTTGTACGTTTCTGTACAAGACCAAAAAGAATGTTGGGAAAAACTGACATGGTGGTTTTAGTGTCTGTGTTTGCGTTCATTCGTGTTTGCGTGTGTGTGTGTGTGATGGCGGTAATTGTAAAGATATTTACAGGTTGTGCCTGAATAGTCTGCGATCACATTTGTCTTGTGGAAGACTCTCGTTCGTTACTCTCAGTAACTATCGGTTTTAGAGGACAAAACTCACAAACATGACACTGATGTTTCATTAGCAATCTCAAAAACTGTTCACCAGCTGCCACTGCTGTGCAAAACATTGGAACTTGATAGAATAAATACAATTATTATTACGCCTTACTACTATTGTCGTCATCAACTTCATCATCACCATTAAAATTACCGACACTACTGTCATTCCTACTAATTAATACGTCAATCATTTGTGGATGTATGTGGGACAGTGAATCTGGGGGTGTGTGTGTGTGTGTGTGGGGGAAGTGAATGAGGATTTGGGCACTTGTGCGGGCGTGAGTGTGGACCAGGGACTCTGGCGGTAGTCTAACATAATGTTAAGTTAGGTCACATGGTACATGGGCGTGTCATACGTGACTGAGAGACTGAATGGCACTGGATTCTGCAGCGCGGGCCAAGCTGTGCCACATCGGGGCATTATGGGTAGATGAATGGAGTGGATCCTTGTCGGCTAGGGACAGCATCATAGCATATGCCTAGACAAGGAGAGATATACAGTTAGAAATACACCAACAAATTCATGGAAAATTTATTTGATAAAAAATATATTTTATATATTTAATAATTATCATACTATTATTATTGTTTTTAATAATAATTAATACAACAATAATGTTAATTTTATAAGGGTGAGACAAATTTAATTAATAGAAAAATTAATGGAAAATTAATGTGACTTGTTAAGATAAATTATTAATAATAACAATTTATTAACTAACAGTAGCAATAATAATAATAATAATTAATAATAATAGTAATAATAAGTTTATTTTTTTAAGTTCACATTTATTTGACATTTTTAATATTAATTGCAAATCTGATATTATTATTAATATATTAATATTTTAACATTTGTTATGAATTAATATTTCTAACATAAAAATTACATATTAGTAATTAAATAAGCTGTTAATATTTTTTTAAATATTCACTTAACATTTTATATTTTTTACAAATAAATGACAAAATACTAATATTATCATTAATATCAATAAATAATACAATTAATCAAATTATGGACATTTTTGATAACTTATTATTAAAAATACATTATCTGCTACTACTACTAATTATTGTTGTTTATTATTATTAAGAACACTTAAAATATTAGCATTTAAATAAGAAATTTATTTAAAAATAATATTGTAAAAATGTATAGTATTTTTCTGAATTTATTAGATTTTTGATTTTGAATGATAGTTGTAATTCTGTGCTCTATAAGGTTTTACCTGTGATTTAGATTTCCTGTATAGAGGCTGCTTGATGCCCTCTTGCAGGTGGGCGGGGCCAAAGCTGGTGACATCACCATCGCTGAGGTCTCCGTCCTCCATACTAAAGTGACGGATGTGATCCAGCGTAGAGAAACTGCTGTGATCTTCATCGTCCTCGTCCTCATTAAACCTACAAACGATGCAGATATTATTTTTCAAAGATTAATTCACAGCCACAAAATAAAGGCGTATAAACAAGTTTTCAACCCACATACCTTTGTGGCGAGGATTTGCTATTCATCTCCAGATCATCTGGTCCCTCAAAATCGATGTCATCGTTAATGTCATGATCCAGACTGCTGGGCACGCCGTCCTCGCTGGGTTTCCTGGCACTGTCGCTATGCTCCGCCTCCTCTTCCTCCGCTCCGAGCTCCTCCCCTTCTTCTTCGTCCAGGTCACGTGACCCCTGACCAGGCAGGGCTTTGTCGCCGTCGAAGTGACTGCCGTTCAGCCTACGGAGAACAGAGAGAATCATTTGTGATGACATTTCGCAGGCATGAATTTTTGACTGATACGCTGATCCTTGATTACAGAAAGAAAATCATTTAACGCTGAAACCAAGTTCTGTTTGCCTCGAAAAAATAAACCACCTTAAAAAGCAGAACCACATGCCCACGCTTTCTAAATGAGAGGAAATGCTCAGAGAAAGAAGGAGAGTGTGTTGGAGAAAGAGACTGTTTGTCATCAGTTACGAGGGCCCCTGGTTGGCAGAAACGAGCCGCCCATCGGCAGGGCACTTAGACAGCAGGCCTCTACACTTCCTCTCACTTATTTCCAGCTCTCTCTCACTCAAACAGCTCACATCTCCTCTTTCCCTAGTTTATTTTCTTCTTTATCTCCAATTCATCTAATAGGCCAAATATTTAGCTGACAGCCCATTTGGTGAGTGGAGAGAAGGAGCTGCCAAAGCAGCCATTTCCCTACAGAGACGGAGGCCAGCTATCCAAACTCACACACACACACACACACACAAATATACGCCAGCCAAAGGAACCATATTAAGGCTGATTCACTCGTTTTGTCCTGATTCTACTATTTCCTCAACTTAAAATAGCAGCTTCCCATATGAGGGGAGGATGTGGAAACATTTTTCTGTCTGTATAGATGATCTATCTATCTATCTATCTATTGTTGGGGAGTAACTAGTTACATGTAATGGAATTATATAATTTAATTACAAAAATGTTTTACACTTTATTTTAAGGTTTCCTTGTTACAGTATAAAAACTGCATGTACGCACTATATGGTTAGAGTTAGGATTTAGAGTTACTGTTGTTATAATAGGACACCTTAAAATAAAGTGCTACCAAAGCAACCAATGTAATATGTTACAGTTACTGAGAAAAAAAAAAGATGTCATTTAATTACGTTAATTTGTAACAATTTATTTTACACACATTTGATTGATTTCTTTCCAAAATGGCACTGACTGCTGTAAAACCAATGATTTAGAAGTTTAGAACGCAGAATAGGACTTATTTGAATACTTTTTTAGTTCCTGTTTGGGTTTATGTATGTTTCTGTCATAGCTGTGCATATGAAGAGTTTAAATAAACTTGAAATGAATTGAAATTGAATTGTCAATTTTCAAAAATCATGTTTTTATTGTGTTAGCTGTATTCAGTTATTTTCTAACCTAATCAGAAAAACCCAACTGCAGTTTGTTTGAGATTAACTGGAATGCACAATGAAAAAGCATGATTTCTCATAATTGTTAATCTGTTTTTGCAAATGAACTCTTCATATATGTATCCATCTGTCCATGTTCTTACTGTATATCATAAATTTTTATGAGAAAGCTTAAAAAAGTTGATGCTTAAGTGAAACTACTTGAGACCTGCATTACGTCTTTGAGCAGCAACATCTTTCCTCTAGGTTTCATCTCTCACCTCCATCTATTTCATTTACATCTCCGTTCTTCCCTCAGATTAGCGTAAAGTCGTAGGGTTAACATTTAAAGCCCTTCTCACATCTCTGATAATCCCCGAAATCACCTTCTCTCATCACTCCGCACCCTGCTAATGCCGTGAGAGAACGAAAGAAGCAGCGATGGCGTGATGATGAAAACAGATCGGCTAATTAGAGAGAGCTGTGGTAATTTGTGGAGGATAAAGTATCTATCAGGAGCAGTCACTCTGACAGGAAACATTCAGCGACCTCTGACCTCCTCTCCCACACCTACTTCCTGTTCACAAACACATGTTGGGACCAGATGTGGGACGCGCGCAAACACACTCATAGCCGATGTCGTAATGACTCTAGGATCTTTTTAATGAAACAATGAAGAAATCCAAAAAAACTAAAGCTTGTAAGATCTTTATCTGTCATACACACACACACAGATGACCAGGTCAAACATTTAAACCGTCATCCAACCTGATGATCACTGCTGGGAAATGATCAGCGATAATTATCATATGCAGATGGCAAAATTCATGTACGCGCACGCAGCCAAAAGTCAACAGCGATCTGCACGCGCTCGCAATCGGCCAATCAGTAATCACGTCCTGCTGGAGACCTGCCCTAATCTTTGCTCTTAAAAACCGCAGGCGACAGGCTAATGATTAACAACCCTACAGAATATATGTACGCACACAGATACGCTCACATGTGCCGAGATACCCGTCTGCTCCTTTCATGTGATGCTATTCACTCAGAGGTGAGGGTTAATGAATAAGGCATGAGAAGTGTTGTGTTCAGTAATGTTTGTGTATAATAACCTCCAATCTGCCTGAGGCAACTAGCGCCAACTGATGACTGACAGCCTAATGGACACTCCGTTTGCGTGTGCGATTGAGCCCACACATGACTGGGAGTAATGTCAAGATCCAAAATTTTACATAGGAGACTTACATTGATTTGATACACAGATGGATTAAAACACGTTTTTAGTGATTAAATTGTATTATGTTTTATATACATATATATATATATGTGTGTGTGTGTATATATATATATATATATATATATATATATATATATATAATATAATTGCAATATTTCTGTTTTTTGCAATGTTTATTTTTTTTTGTAATTAATTTTGTTAATAGATAATTTTAATAATAAATTAATATAATACAAATAATTATTGTGTATATATATATATATATATATATATATATATATATATATATATAGTAAATAATTATCTAATGAATGATATATTGAAATTAATGCATTAATAATTAAATTAAACATTTATAATTTGACTGAAGGACAGAAAATAAGATGGACTGAGAGCCCATGTGAAGATTTATGTGTATAAGCTCAATGTTTGAACGCATGCGTTAACCACTAAACCAAGGCTCTGATGATGAATGAGCTGTTTTGCCCCCAGAAAGTTGGATTTTGTGTATGAACTGTATTTAATAGTGTAAACGAGGAAGAAGATGGTTGTTTACCCTTCCTCGGAGTGTGATGGAGAAGTGGCGTTCCGGGCCGTGTTACTGATGAAGTTTCGTATTTCGTTAAAATACGAGTCCTCCTTGTCCTCCAAGATAGCACTGCCACTGTCCAGCTCTGAACGGGGCGATGACATTGCTGTTCCTACACATAAAAAAAACAAAACAAGACATATTAGTGTAAATGTTAAATAACCAACAGCTGCTAATAAGGTTATTCACAAATGCTAAACGTTGACGTGGATGTTTGTTTAATGAATTATGCTATATGTGTGTATATGTGTATACCTGATAAATTACCGTTCTCGTGCTTTTTGAGGTGCCGGTCCAGGTTGGTCTGCTGCCCGAAGCATCGGTCACAAAGATGACATTTGAAGGGTTTCTCTTTGTTATGGATGTTACGGATGTGGCGCTGAAGATTCGATGAAATACTGAACGAACGATCGCAGTACTTACATCTGCAAACGCACAGACACATATGAACTTAATTAGACCATACAGGATTCGCAATATACAGAAACGAGAAATCAAACTCTCTCGTGTTATCCGTCTCGCACACACGCAGGCTCCTAAACACATGATTGAGTGGTCATGAACCCTTTTGTCTCTAATCTTTGGCCAACTCGGTAACACTCAAACTCTCTGGTCCACATCCTCCCTCTGCTCTGAAAACGACTGCATGTGCCAAGTCTCTTCACGCAGAATTATCCGTATGATTACGTGATCATATCTTCCCCTCCACCGTAGAGTTGTGCGCTAAACTGCGTCTCCCAGGAACCTGTTATCTTTCTTCTCCCCCCCCCCCAATACAACAGAAAAAAACTGAAATTAAATTGCAGTTAAAGGCTGATCACCGGCTTGTTTAAAGCGCTGCCAGCACGAGGAGATTGAGGCTATCTGGAAAGTAACACAGCCCTGTACAAACCTCCCCTGTGGTCAGACGGACCACAAACGCAGTGTGTGCGCACGCCTGTTTCTCTGCAGTATTTTAAAACTCCCTGAAAGAGTCTGAGCCCCAAACACAGGCCTAATTACCCAGCTGCCTTTGCTGGCCTGCAGCTGTACGGCACTCATCACCTCCATCATTCATACACGCTTCCTTCGGTCTCCCTTGTCTATCTGTCCTTTTCTCTCTCTGACTTCTACCTCACTCTTACCCAGTGACAATAACAGTATAATATTAAATGAGGAAAAAATGAAATAAATAAATAAATATATATATATATATATATATATATATATATATATATATATATATATATATATATACACATACACACACACACACACACACACACACACACACACATATAGACATCAAGATGTCTGCATCAAAATAAATTCTTCAAAATGATTTTATGTCCATAGAAAGCACATTAAATGTATGTATATTAAATGTTATTTTGTTTATAATGAATAAAATCTTAATCTTAATCTATGTAAATTAACAACTAGTTAGTGTTTGAAGTGAAAGTTATTCATCTTTTAATGAGTCATAATGTGATATTTATTTTTGGCTCAGAAAAACAAAGGCAATTTATTTAAACAGAATACTTATGTAATAACAATATAAATAATATATAATATAAATTATATATATCATTTATGGAAACATTATGGACAGGTATCAGTGTAAACAGTGTAACTGATGTTCAAAAAGTACTTTTATTAATAATGGTAATCTGTGGTTTATGTGTTAATGTTAAATTCAACTGATGTGCTACAATGCTATTTGCTGAGTATGTGAATAACTGATTACATCATAGAGTATATATTAGTGTGTGTGAGAGAAAGAGAGTGTCACCTGTAAGGCTGCTCTCCTGTGTGTGTCCGTAGATGTCTTGTAAGGTTGGCTGAGCGTGGGAATATCTTGCCACAGTATCTATAGGGGAAGGAAACAGATCTCCAGGAACAATACTCAGCAATACACACACACACACACACACTTCCCCAAAACACCCTGCATTCCATGTTCAGTACTGTCATCACTCATTAAACATCAAACAAATGTTTACTTAAACGTCATATTAATGAAACTCAGAAAAACTAACAAAAGTTATTTATAAATATTATTTATTATTTTTACTTCAGTACATCTTAATTATAGGGTGTCACAACATACCATTATTACGAATAATTGTAATACTGCTAAAACTAATTAGTCATATTGTGTTAATACTACACTTAGTTAAAGATGAATTTGATAATTGTTTTTGATAATTCTGTTATCAGAGATTGTTTTGGTTGATAATAGCGAAAAATCAACAGCCTTAATCATACATACTAAACTCACTAACTACAAACTTGTTTGTTTACTTATGGCATTATCATTTTTCATTTATTAATTTTGTAGTTTCTAAACAAATTGCCTAGTTTTGGTTGTATTCCTATTTTATTTTAGATTTATTTGTTTATATACTATAAAATTATCTTAGTTTTGTTTGTTTACTTGCTATATGTGACCCTGGAGCACAAAACCACGTAAAGATCATGTTCATATATATATATATATATATATATATGTAATTAGTCTGTTTCATTCATAGTATTTAAAAAGTAGATAATATACTTTTTTTTTTTAAAGAAGAGGAACTGAGTGTTCATCAGCTTTGTTACCTGCAGGTGTAGCGCTCTTTGCCTTTGCGTAACAGTGTTTCAGGAAGGGTGGTGGGCGGAGCCCGGAAGTCGAACATGGAGGGAACGGAACGCATGATGTCACCACCGTCTGGCTTCAAAGAGCTGAAGGATTCCAGTTTTTCGGCCATGTTTTCAATCGCCGACATCTGCGAGAGATAGAGAAAAGTTTTATTACCTCGCTGTGAGGTCTTTAAGGACACACATCCCCACTGTGTTACTCGCATTTATTGACGTGGAGTTGCATTCTACCACAGATGTGCGGGGCAAACTGCCGACCGTGAACTTTCACTCTCGGATAACAGTGTGAAATGCTTTCGTTGATCTGTAATGTCCAATTTTGGCGCACAAACTCAACTAACAATGCACGTTATAAGATGGACCACACATGTGCACACACACAGAGATTCATGCGGATAAGAACCGCTGCCAATTTACTAATTAAGCCTAACAGTTGCTTTCATCAGAAATGGACACACTCTCGAAGGGGATAGAGCTACATGTGTGTGTCAGCCAGAGAATGAGAACAACATAAGGCCCGAATGTGTGTGTGTGTGTGTGTGTGCGCGTATGTGAGGCGTGCTGAAGAGCAGGAGTGATTCATGTCCTATGTTGGCCATAAAGCATTCAGTGCACAATATGAGCAGACAGCACATTCGTCAATATGAAAGATGTTGACATTACTGATCAAGGCTGAGACAGCAGTAATAATGATATCATAGGAAGGAGAGGGAGGGGACGGAGCTGGGGAGGGAGGGCCGGGGGTCCCTGTAGGCGAGCGGGCCTACCAACTGCAGAGCAACACTGAGTTTTTCTAAGAAAACAGAGTGGATTTGCATTATTTCATGTGTGTATTGAATTTTCCCTTTTTCTTATTTCGGTTTTTGGTGACAAATCAGTCCTGATTCACAGTGAAGGACTCACACGATACACACAACGGCATGCATACATAAACACACAAAGAAAGGTCTGCTTCCTTCTGCAGAAGATATTAGAGAAGGTTTAAGAAACAAAGACAGCAATGCAGAGTCAATGGGAACTTGTTCTGAAGTCTTAAACTGCGTTCATACTTGCTGTATTCCAATCCAAATCAAAGATCTCAAAATAAACATTTCTCATCAAGTTCCTCCTCGACCATGTAATCTGTTCTGGTTGTGGTTAAAAACAAAATATTCACAAATAGATCTTGACATTGAGTTCATAGCAAGATCTTTGACTTTATTCTGCAAATATTAGATAGGAAAGAAATAAAGAAAGGGCTAAATCTTTAAAATTACGTGAAGGAAGAGGTTAAAGAAAGGGGCACAGAAAGAGAGAGACAGAAAGATCGACACAAGATAATTCAGACATTTGATGAGGAATGACAGCTGGGAGTTAAAGTTCTCCATTGGAACGTCAGGCTCGCGTCCTCTGGGAGGATGTGAAGTGTCAGAGCTGTTTGATTAGGGATACCCCAACTCTCTCCCTCTCTCCATAAATCACAGACAGAGAGAAGGAGGGAAAGATGGACAGAGATAAAAGTGTTTCTAATCAACTACTGTCATATATCTAGATGATGTGCTGTCTCTACTAATGCTAACACTCTATTAGCATTTTCAACTCAACAAAACAGTCATCTTTAACTTATCTCATAAGCCTTGAGTGGACATGTTTATCTAGTTATCTCATTAATCTCTAAATGAAAAAACTAAATTATCTCTCTATATATGCAGTCATAAGTACACACACACACACACACACACACACACACACATATATATATATATATCTACTGTTTCTTCTGCACAATGAGATTGAATGCAGGCCGAATGGAGACTTTTGCTCATATTCCCAACTTCTACGTTTTAGCTCCAGAGAAAAATGCACCAGTAATTTCATGGGACTACAATAAACAAAACTGTCCTCACATTTGCCAAAATAGCAAAGCAGGCAATTAAAAGTCAGTTTTAATGAGCTCAAATTTTTCTCATCACATACGTCCAAGACCAAACGATTTGTGCTCTGCTATCAAAATTAGTTTTATAGCTCTGTGATCTTACTGCATGTCAACAATTGGCTCATTTGTGTCTATTTTTATTCCTCCCAAGGAATTTTAGGAGAAACATCAGAGAAACGAAGTTACATGAAACATAACTCATTAAGTCTTCCGAGCTATAAAAGCGCAATAAAACATTCCTCCGGGCCAGAGGTTTTGTCCACAAAGTATGTCTAGGTCAAAAATATACACACACACTCACATATTTTATAGCCAGTTTGATTGGTACTTGAAGTCTAAACATATTACCATAGATTGGTATCTCTATGATTGCTATAACAACTAAGTCCAAAGAAATCTGTGATCGGCAGCGATTGGACTTCCTGGATCGCTAAGTAGCCTTCACCCTCTCTGTGGTAGGGCAGCTGTTGAGTTGCCCGTTCTCAGTAGTGTGTGTCTGAGAGGGCCTTCATTAGCAAGAGCTTTTCAATTGTTGATCTTATCAGGGTACCAGATGTCTTGGGTTTGGAAACCCCCCTTGTGCTATCACACACACACACACACACACACACACACACACACACACACACACTCAGAGCGGGTCCCAGAGAGACTGTTACCCCTCCAGTGATGCGATGCCGTACGGGAGTGTCGCCACCCCAAATCAGAGCCGTGGTCTGTTACTCTCTCTGTGTAAATAATCACGCTCACTCACACTGACTGCATTATCAGGGGTAGCCATCAGAAATAACAACTGTTCTGTCTGGTTAACACACACACTGGCACACAAGAGTGGAGACATGCGTGCACCAAATGACACGGGAATACAAAAGACATTTCTTCAATGTTTAACCAGAGAGCGTTTCATTTGAAAGCTAGCTGTGCATTTTTATATTATTTAGAAAATCAAATGTGCTGTATTATGGTACTAAAATACATTAAATTGAATCAATCAGTCATCATGCATTGGACAGATCACGCAAAAAGTGTAAAAGGGCAGGTGTTTAATGACTAAAACATGGAACTTCTCTGAAAGGAAATGACTTTGGACCAGATTCAGCTGTTTGGTCCATGCTTTTGTTTGTTTGAGCCATGCATTATATCTAGCATGTCATGCTAATAGTGAACTGCATTGTGGGTACATGGTGTATTGCAGAACTTATAGGTGTTTGTGTGATTAGCACGGAAGTATTAAGCATGTGTGTGTGGTGTGTGGTGTGTGGTGAAAACACATGAATGACTCGGTATGGAGTAACTTACCCATGTTCTCTGATCAGGCATGCGAAACTGGGGGCAGGACAGAAGGGAAACAGCAAATCAAAATCAAGAATCAGACTGATCATGTGTGATTATGCAATGTGATGTTTAATAAAGCTTAACGTCCCACACTTGATTGACTGAATTTATTTTATTTGATATTATTTATTTGTTATTTTATGCAGTATTTATCAAATGTATTTATACTACCATTTTTCTATGCTAATGGAAAAAAATGTGATAAACTAGATTTTTAATTTATGGATAATTATTTATCATAAATTATTATTATGTAATAAAATAAAAAAGAAATAGCATAATAAAATGTTAATTCCAACCCCCCCTGCACGCAATCCACCTGATCTCCTATTGTTTGAGTTAGCCTCTACTGCTTAGCCACGCACTAATAGAGTAGATTTAAAACTGCATTTCCCATAATACATTTGTGCTGTCAATAGCATCGCTGGTGCTGATTAGAGAGTCCAGTGAGCATAGGGCAACAAAGTGGATGCTGATAGGTCACCTCGTTA
Source organism: Puntigrus tetrazona (assembly GCF_018831695.1). Lineage (NCBI taxonomy): Eukaryota > Metazoa > Chordata > Actinopteri > Cypriniformes > Cyprinidae > Puntigrus > Puntigrus tetrazona. The sequence continues at coordinate 19,293,887 of NC_056713.1, forward strand.
GGCAGTGTGTCAGGGACATGTGGATATTATCTTGTGCAGACACAAAGCATACACAGGGAATAAATCAGGCCAATGAAACAGCCCATAAAACACTGTCCTGAAACAGCCAATAAAACACTGCACCAGTGAGAGTCTATGAGTGTGTTTCTGGGTCTGTATGTGTACCAGACGTGCATGTGTGTGTGAGTTTATATGAGAACTATGTATTATTTTTACAGAACACTGATAGTGAACACACAATGACACAAAGCAGACAGGTCACTTAATACACACTAATGAGACACTCAGGCACAAAACCACACACTACACTCAGACAAAATCACTCATTCTAGATGCACAAATCACATAAATCACACAGATTTACAATAAACACACACACACACACACACTTATACAAAGTCTCCATCCAGGGATATGGATATGGGTCAGTGTCTGGCAGTTTAACTGGGTATCAAATTGTGACATCATAATCAAAGACACCCACACCGAGACGTGTCACAAAACTCCCACCCTGTCTGAATCTCACATCTGGACCTGATTACTCAGTAAAAGAACAACATGGAAGAACATGGGAGTTGCTATGCTAATGCTAAAACACTGGGGCCCCGTAAAGCTACTGCCAGCATACTGTAGCTATTACGTCAATACTAGAGTCACAAGGAGTTATTTTGTCAATACTAGAAATTGCATTCAATGGGACAAGTAATGTTATGTCAGTATTTAAAACTGTTTGAATTTGGTTAATGATCTGAACTCATTTTAAAGCAGCTGTAAGCAGTTTCTGTGCCATTAGTGGGACTAAACCAAATTAGTTTATTGGAAAAATAATCATGTTATCGTACGAGTAAAGTTGTATGACAATTCTGTCAAAAACTTTTTGTACCAATTTTGGGAACTACAAACTTTCAAACTGGTCATGCACTACTTTTTATTGGCATTTGAGTCTGGAACAGCTTGCATGAACACTGACTGCAGAAGCACAGAGAGAGGCAATTCAAAGTAGGCTAATGATTTGTGCAGGACTGTAGGGACAAGGTGATAAAATTAAATGGAGTTAGCAGTGGGAAAATATTCTGACGATTCTCACCTGTGGGTGGAAGAGAAATCCAGGAGCGGGCCGCATATATTTGTCCTTAAGGACTTCGAAAGGATCGTTCATCTTTCTCTTCTCAACCCTGCTGATGTTAAACTTCTATCAGTTCTCATGGTAAGTTGAACACTAAATTGAAATATATTACCTTTTGCTAAAAGAATAGGAAGGACATGTGATTGACAGTACCTGTAAATGGGATCCATGAAGAAAGGTGTAGGTCTTGCATGTTGAAGGGACGGGTCGGCCTTGGGTGGCTCCGGTTCCACCCTATCCTCTCCAAAGACTGGGTTCTTTTTTAACTCCTCCCCTCTAACACTCTTTCCTCGACTTCGTCCACCGAGACTCAGGTCCAGTGGTTGATCCTGGTTTGTTGATTGTACATGTGAGGCTTCTGGTTTCAAAGGGGCACAAGTAGCGGCAAGCCGTTCTTCCTTCCGTTTGGTGGTGAGGTCAAAAGGTGATTCAGCGTTTCTGCCTTGAAGTTTTTTACCCTCAACCGGAGGGCTTTCTGGCTCCCCTTTGTGGCCTGGAGGTCTAAGTTGCTCCCTTTCTGGGAAGGGATAGACTGATGGAGAGAAGGCTGGAAAGAACGACAGAGGGAACATGGAAGGGTACGGCAATGCCCCAACTTTTTTATCTTGCAAGCCTGCAAGTCCAGTAGAACCAAAGTATTTCTCAGCAATGGAGGCAATTGCCTTGATGGAGTCATTAACGGCACCGGAAACAGCTGTTTGCTCGTCTAAAGATGGCGGGAGGAGCCCTGGCACAGGGAAGTCTTTCCCGTTATTAGTGTTGCTACTACTACTAGAGTTGACAAGAGTCGGGCTTTGAGCATCGTTGAACCCGCTGGACTTCCTTTTCGGGCCTTTCCCGTTCTCCCGTACTCGCACCCGTTCCCGGTCGCTTTCGGCTTCGCTGTCCAACTCAGAACCGGAAGTGCTTTCTAGCTCACTCCCGCTCGGAGTGCTGACGTCGTCCAGATCGCTACTCTCCGACTGGTCGCTCATCTTCCCGCCATGTCTTGGTTTGGAAACAGATCCTTCCCTTTGATGCTCCATGCTCTCGTTCTCCCCATTGAATGAATCCTTGCGTAAACTCTTTAAGAGCTCGTGTGACCCAGAGATAGGTGAAGACAGCAGGGGACTCTTTCGTAGTTCACCGCTCGGAGGGCCGTTAATGGGTGACGTAGATGGAATTAGAGGGGGCCGGTGGTAAAGTCCTGATGGGAAAAGTCCTGGAAAACTGAATGGGAATGCCGGAGGGGCTGCTGGGAATGTCAGCCCACCATGGTGCCGGTTCGTCCCGAAATAGTCTGCTAAACCAGGACTCCCATGGCTCATTCCAGCCAGTGTGGATTTGTCCAGGCCAGGGGTGCCAGGGAGGGTCATGCCCTGGGCAAACAACCCTCCCGCGGCAGCAGCAAAATGGTTTTTACCCTCGCAGAAGCGCCGATGCTTGTTTAGGGATGACGTGGTGCTAAACATCTGGCCGCAGTCTTTGCACTTGATCTGAGTGCGACAGTCCGCGTGCATGCGCTTGTGGCGGCACAGATTGGAGAACTGCGTGTAAGATTTGTGGCAGACCTCACCTAGAGACAGTGAGACATGGACATACGGCGTAAAAGGATGGTCAGTTTAGCCATGCCACGCATTCATACATTCACAAAACAAACAAAAATGCAGGATAAGCAAGGATGGCAGACAAAAGAATGTAATGTCAAACGCAGGTGCACACACACACACACACACACAGAGACAAGGACATCACAATGGCTCTATTTTAAGCGTGAGAAGGAAACAGAGTTGAATGAATCCTCTCCCGCAGGTCCGTTCCCATGGACCAAGCGACGTCTCTGTCTATCATACACACACACACAGACATCTCACATCATTACACACTGCTCAGTCGTCAAACAACATTCTTAAAACTCATGATGAATCCTAAACTCTTGCTGTCAGTGTCACTGCACACACACTCAGTCCTCACAGCAGTGTATACAGTTAAATCCCTAACGCACACTCTGAAAGTGATAAAAGCACCCTATACATCAGTGGTCTAACACCTCTAGTGTGAAACTGAGCCTTTTAACCACTCGCATTTCTCATCATAATCGCATATCCTATTGCAAATGTGACGTTTTTAAAATTCATGGAATCTAGCGGGTGGTTTTGCTAATCCCTGTCAGATCGCATGAAGTGTGAGGTGTGGAATTAGAGGATGTTCTGCCATGATGTGTGTTTATAGAGACAGTCACTCAAACAGACTAATCAAGAGATGGGATGTAAATATTATTTCAGGATAAAAGGACTTAAAGAAAGGACAGACAGGAATGATAATTCCGTCACTGTTACTTACACTCATGTTGTTACAACCCTAAATTACTTCTTTCTTCTGTGTAACACAATTAAGATATTGTAAAGAAGTCTTTTTTGTCAGTGGGGTTTAAATCAAAACTGGACCACACGTGACTTTTATTGTACGGGAACTGTATATTTTACTTTTGCTTTTAAAACGCTTTGAGTTTTGGAACATTTTTGGTGAACTATCACGTTACGAGTTTGTTGTGGGTTTGTCTGTTCATCATACTCGTTGGATATCAGGCATTCAGGAAGCACAGCAGACATACGCACACACACTGCTTATATAATTGTGAACAACTGGACGCACTCGGATGAACAGGTGTGAAATTTGGGGCGTGTGTGAGGGAGGATCTGTGGGCACTTCAGAGTGCTGTGTTTTGTCAGGTCTTAATAAACCGTAAAGAAATATTATAAACACATTCCGCAGTGCTGAACAGCCAGTAGTAAAATGAATGTGTATGAGTGTTTGTGTAAAAGGGAGATTTTCTCTTTAAGTTTAGAATAATTAACACTATTTTGTCAATGTTTGTTTTAGTAACAAGTCCAGAATGAAGTATATGAGTACATACATGCAAACAAAGACACGAGTGAGTGGCTCTGTTTCAAAACCTAGTGAGCTACCTCACTGTATACTGCCTTCTAAGTGCTAATCCTAACTGAGATAAAACCTCATAAGCAACTAATTTGGAACAATGAAACTGAATACAATTTGTTGAAATTATATGTTATTAGTACTGAACTGAAATGTATGTTAATTAGTGCTGTCAAATCATTAATGGTGATTAATTCAAAATAAAAAAAATTGTTTACATAATTTATCTTAACATACAGTATATATATTTTGAAAATATTTATTTTGGGATTTATATTCATTTATAAATATTTGTATTTATTTATATTCTTATAATTAATATCTACAAAAAATGTTCTATGTGTGTATATATATATATACACACACACATATAAATATACAAAAATGTTTATTTCAAATGAGATTAATGCAGTAGCGTTAACAAATGATAAAAACGGGGGCTCAGTAAGACTCACTTGGTTCACAGAGCGTATATATATATATATATTTGCCCCTGCATGCATCAAAGTGCATGTGTGTGGTGTAGTTTGGTGTGTGTGTGTGTGTGTGTGTGTTGTTGCGAGGTCATTAAGTGCTGTTAGCTGTGCTTGTTCAAATGCTGATTGCTGTAAATGGCTGTGTGTTAGTCTCTGTACGAGTCGGCCTGCATGTGGTAGTGATTTTCCTGGAATGGCCAGAGTTAGCAAGCTAGTTACTGTCTGATATGTGGTGGCGGTGGGGGGAACGTCTACACGAGCTGTGTGGGATCAGCACTTCGAGGGTCATTGCATTAAGTTCAATCGTGCAAAGTTCAGAGGGCGCAGTACGATTTTAGACGTTTAAATCATTATGAGGGGCAAGTGAGCTCTTTATGCAGGATGAGATTAAGAATTAAGGTCATTGGCGTATGAGGTCGGAGGTCAGAGGTCGTGCATTGAAATTGAGAGAGCTGAGGTACTAACATGCATTGTAAGGAAATGTAGGGTAAAGTGAGCACTCCAAAAGACTGATAGGATTATAAGATCATTGTTATGTTGGTATGTACTGTACAATATTGTCAGTAACATTTACTCTATTGCTCTAATTTGATTTGATGGAAATCATCACGCACCACAGCACAGATGAAGTGCACACATAGACAGAGACAGCCCACTTACAAACACAAACATGCACAGTCAATAAATACAGCATGTCAAACATAACAGCCTGCAAAAAAGGTAGTTTTAGGTTACAGCAAATAAACAAAGAAAAACATTTTTAAAAAATAAAGTATTAATATAATAATGAAATATAAAAAATAATATTAGCATTTATTAGATGCAAATAATAATAATAAACAATTACTAATATTAATAATACTTATAATAATTAATATATAATATCATTTTAAATATACTTTTTAAATGTTAAAGACAACATGAAATCAAATATAACCCTATTTTATTTCTTAACATTTTCCTGTTTTTAGTGTACATGTGTATGATTTAAAAAAAATAAATAAAAACAAAAAAAATATTTTCAATCGAATAAATTCCATGTCAGTACAAAAGTACTTTTTCTACCTGAATTTACAGTTTTTCTGTGAAACGTGTCACATTTATAGAAGTCAAAAGGGTTGCAAATGCTGTTTCATGTTGACTTTAAAAAGTGCAAGATAGGGATTATAGACCGATTTGAAATGAACATAAGTGCTGGATAACCCAGGCCAGCTGGAGAGCTCCACCAGTCTTTCAAAAACAGATTTGAAAAAAACTCAGATCTACTCACGCTTATTTATTTGGTGGATCCAAATCAAGTAACAGCGCATTAAAAGTATACTTGTGTTTAAACATCAGTTAAGGCAAACAATGTCGAACCGAAAATGTTAATTTTGGCAGGATTTTCAAAAGGATGCTGGGGCTCTCCAGCTCTGCGGTGTGGTGATCAGAGTAGAAAGCATGCAGACTTACATATGAAGGGTCTGAGTGACTTACATATGAAGGGCTTGACGGAAGAGTGGATGTGTTTGTGTTGTTTAAGGCCCGAGGAGGTGGCGAACGTCTTGCCGCAGTCAGGGCACGCGTGAGCTCTTGCCCCCACGTGCTGAGAGCGAATGTGCCTCTGCAAGTTACTGGGGTCTGTGAACACCTGCTGGGTAAAGAGAGGGAGATATATGGACAAAGTTTACATACACAGCCAAGAGATAGCAGGAATCATATTGGAGTGGATCTCAAGCGGTTCTGATTGGACAACAATGTGGCAATCCAAAGAACCAGAACTGATAATTGTACAAAAGTAAGCAAAAAGTTTATTGTGAACAAACACTGACAACTATATGCTTATGAGTTTGCTCTAACTGGACATTAAAAAAACCTTTATAGTCAACAACAAAAAATGCTTTTCAATTTTAGAATAAGGCTAAGTATCGTGCCACCCTGACTATAAATGATTATATACCTAGTTGCTTTTTATTAATTGCGTTTAAAACACTACTGTTTGAGTTAAAACACCTGTTTTGCACGCTTTTTTAATGTCTGGACTCTACCTTTGAGCAGTTTTCACATTCATAATGCTTGCCGCTGTCGTGTGACATCTGGTGGCGAATCAGGTTTGACTTCCAGTTGAAGGCCTTCGGACACTGATCACATTTATATTCCCTCTCATCGGTGTGAGATAGAGAGTGAGTGTCCAGACTGTGACAAACAGAATTATCAGATTTGAGTGTGCTTTGGTTTGAGCATGAATAAAACAACATAAATTAAAGCAGCAGGTTTAAAAATAAAATAAAATGAAACAAAGCAGTGTTTTAAAATAAAATAAAACAAATAAAAAACAGTAGTGTTTTAAAATAAAATAAAATAAAATAGCAGTGTTTTAAAATAAAATAAAACAAATAAAAAACAGTAGTGTTTTAAAATAAAATAAAATAAAATAAAATAGCAGTGTTTTAAAATAAAATAAAAATAAATAATAAAAAACTAATTCAAATAAATAAAATCGCAATGGTCTAACCTTTGGGCATCAGGAAAGACCTGCTCACACTCCTTACACTCCTGTGGGGAGCGGGGTAAGTTCATGGGGTGAGTGTGTAAGTGCAGCGGGTCAAGATCAGGATCGTCTGCGGTGCTGGGCAGACCCTGCTTAGACAGCTTGAAGCCGGAGGACGGCGGGGTACCGCATGCATGCTTCTGATGGTCCAACAGCTCTGAACCAGACTCAAAGTTCAGGTCACAGTCCTCACAGCGGTACTGACGCTCCTCTGCAGGACAACAGAATGAGCGAGTTAGCGAGTGAGCGAGTTTGTGTGCGTTTAAGTGCGTACGAGTGCAAACTCACCGTGTATGTCTGGAGCCATGGTCTCACATGAAAAATCCTCAGCCTTCATGAACAGTAAGAGTTCCTCACCTGGCTGGACCTCTCGGACCACACGGTAAAAGATCTAGAGAGAGAGAGAGATGTTTAACATGGGGCAGAATACTGGTACTATATATATATATATATATATATATATATATATATATATATATATATATATATATATATATATATTTTCTTAGTTAATATTAATGAGTTAAGTTATTTGATTCAAATAATATACCTTATTATAAACTGATATGATACAAATAATCAGACTTGATAAACTTTACTAAAAAAATCTGATTTTATTGTCAGTTCAGTGTCAACTACTTTTTATTTTATTTTACAGAGCTGCGGGATTTTCCAAATGGTGAAACACTGTATTTTCAGGAGCATTTGAAAAAAAAAATCAACTGACAATACATTTAATGGAAAAACAATGATGGGAACCTGAGCTTTAGCGTGTGTTTGAAAGAGACGGCGTTAAAGAATCCGAATAGAGACCTATCTGTTTGACACACACAGACTTCCTGCGTGAACACAATAGGTAGTGGGAGAAACAGTTGTGTTATTTGGATGGTGTTATTTTTGGCAAGCCTTGAAGGCATTAGACGGCTCACTTCCTGTTCAGTCTGGTGGTGACATTTGAGCATTCTTATTAGAGATGTCACACAATCAGACAGACGCGCTCAAAAACTCTTGATAATATGATAAAGGCAACAGAGAGGTGGAGACCCCTTGGAAACGTGTATGTGTGTGTGTGTGTGTGTACAAGACCCAGCAGGCCGCGGGGGACACAGAGGGACCGAGTCCTGCTCTATTGTTTAACAGGAGAATACAGGGAACTAGCAGGACCCTCAAGACAACATGAGAACGGAGTCTCTCTCACACACTTTCACGACCCGTCTACCCCTTCTGGTGCCTTCCTGCAGATCTCTGATATCTTGCACTTGTAATGTCACAGGCATCCCTCTTTCTGTGAGTGTGTGTGTTTTTATCGCACACACTCGTGCACAAAGACATGGAGCAAAAGGCCACAATAATATTGTGAGTACGAAACAAAGGCAGAGCTGTTCAAACGCGGTGTGAGGGGCCGTGGGGTGAATGATATGGACACACACACTCATACAACTTGTTGGCCAGGGACGCAGCAGGCCGGCCAAGCTCAGAGATCAGGGGAGTTTACTGGGCATCACTCCTGGCAACCCATCCCGGGCTGTACGCTGGTCTTTAGTGCCAAGGGTGAGTGCCAACCTGCGAGTCTTTTCAGATGCCACAGAAGTGTGTGTGTTTCAATGCATGCACACGCTCACACACACTGTTCTGAGGATGAATGGGTTTGGAGAGGACTTCTGAGTGGTAACCACAACAGAGCGTTATATATCAGGACGAGTAAAACAATGTGACTACAGCTAGACAATACTGACCACAGAAGTTTGCTAGATCTGAAAAATTCACTCTGGATGTTTAAAAAAGCAAAATAAAATGATCTAAATGTGTCTAAATTTATCTACAGTGTAAAGGAATATAAAAATGCATACTAAAACTAATTTACTAAAACTAACTACTATCTAAATAAATCAATGAACGTTCCCTAAGGTATAAATAAATAAATAAGTGTCCTAAAATAAAATAAAATAAAATGATAAGATGCAATAGAATACTATACTACACTCACTCACTCAATGTTCCCAAAGGTAAAATAAAATGAAGTAAATGCATATAAATACATATACAGAAATATGAAAATAATAAAATATGATAAACAAATAAAACAAATAATACAATTAAAAGTAAATATACAAAAAGCTAATAAATACATAAACTGCACACACAACTCAGAAGTTTCTAAAAGAAATGAATAGCAATAAAAACAAATAAATATAGAATCATTTTATGGTACGTCTTCACTGGATACACAAACGTGTGAGTGTGTCTGGGTTAGGATGTCTGGCAGGTTCAGGTTAACTGGTAAGTGAAGGTTGTAAACTTGCAAACTTTCAGTGATTATAATAACAGGTCAACAGAGTCTACATTAAACACACAGGCCTCTACCATGCCTAGACCTCACTGTACATGGAGAATAAATACTATAAACACTAATATGACCGATTTTGACCCATACTGAACCAAATCCTTAAACATTTATTACCAGGGCTTATCATTCCAAGACTTTAAGATACGCAGGCACTTGCACTTGACTTTGAGGGCCCCGAGAAGTGCACTGGATAATCGTTACCTTGACTTCAGCGATTACTGAAGCAAACAGTGCAACACTTTCCTCTCCAAGTAAGAGAGGTCATTTCATATACGAGCACCGCGCACACACACACACACACACACACACACACAGCTCGGCTCTATTGTGTAAGTGTCTATGAGAAACGGATGTTAGTCGACTGATGTCCTGATAAACAGGGCCATTAGATCCTTCGTTCAGCACTGCAGGAATGAAAAACACTCTCACACCGACCAACGCCTCTGAAATCCCCCTTTCCCCTTCCCCAGGTCCAGAGAAAAGGTGACGAATGATAAGCTGGAATAATCGGACAATCAGCGCTCCTTGTGTCCAAGTCGATCAATATCTGTCCAGCCATGGATTTTCTTCCTGTTAATTGTTCTAGGTAACACTTTAACTAAGAATATTTCAAGTGTTAAATGACAGTGTCGTGCTAATTTTCTGCTTTTCCGTTGTAAATCATTTAAGCATTAAACAGCAATACACAGCAGCAAAATCTGGTACATTTTTTCTAGATAACATCTTGAAGAATAAGTGCAAAAAGAGCTGGATCGGAAAAAAGAAGAGACACATTCCTGCACCTCCACGCATCCTAAATCTATTCTTTATGAAAACCGATAACGGTCAGTCTTTTGTATCGCTCTCTCCAGGTTTTGTCGCTTATAAGGAGGTACAGCGTGATTATAAAAACATGTGGGATGCCGGAAGCCATAAAGCCTAAGCCCAACTCTTTGTTATGACAAGGTGTCATAGTTTAACAATTATGGCCCATATCATAACGCTGTGTCTGAACAGGTTCTCTTCCTCTCTTTCTCTTCTGGTTTGTCTTTATGTAAACCTTTAGAAAAGTAAAATATTTAGAAAATCTAGACCTCCCAGCCATCACGCTGTCCTGCTTTCTTATCGTTCGCATACTGGTCAAACATCAAAAACGCACTTTAGATCGAGAAACGTTCTGATTCGATCCTTCCAGCGGATCTCGCTTTGCAAAGTTGATTATGGAAAATACAATCGGCCTGTTTAACATGTGAATGGATCCTCGGCATACGTCATTTCACTTGAAAAGGCTGACTGGTGCTTTGAGAGTTCTTTGTTATCTGAAGACAGGCAAATGGTGAGTTAATTTCATAATCGCAGAATGTCTCGCTGCGTGATTTGGATGCTCAGAAGGGTGTGATATCTCAAAAATAATCCCGATGGCATAAACCGATGGCACGATTATTGTTTTGTTAGATTTAGCTAGCTGTGCTGTGTAGCGGTTTAAGAAAGCAAAACAAAACTTCTACTCAACCGAATCCAACCCAGCTTAAATCCACTTGTCTCTAGTCCAGCTCAATGCAGTCAGGATTAAATCCAGTCCATCCATACTAATCTCAGTTTACTCCAGACTGCTCTTATTTGCCTTAACTAATCTTAATTTAATCAGATTTAACTCACTTCGGTTCATCTTAATTTATTTCAGTCCAATTTGAGTTTAATCTCTTTTAACTGAATCCAGCTCAATTTGACTTAACTTTATTTAACTCCAGCGCAACTCAATTTAATCTCGGACCAACTCAACTCGGTTTTCAATATAACTCAATCTAGTCAAACTTGGTTCGGTGCCAGTTTATCTTAATCCAATTGCACCGCTCAGTTTCTTTTCAAATGTGGACATAAAACTTTAAGTCAGCTTTTAAACGCACAAAAATCACAAACTAACCTCGCAGAATTGGTTTAACTTTTTAAGAACGAAAAGAAAAAAGTTAACAGTAAAATTTAGTGGCGTGTAAAATACTGCGAATAAAAGCTGTGAATTTATGGAAGTGACTTATTCTAGTCTTCTCTTTCTCTTAGACTCTCTTTCTAACTGTAACTTCTAACTTCTCCTTCTCCCCATAAGCATTCAGGAATTTGTCGTCCCTCATATCCGAGTGCAAAGATACAAAATGTGTGATTATCATCATGCTTGACTGAGAGAGTGCGTGTGGGTGTGTGTGTGATCCTGGCCTGTGGTCCTTCACGCTGCAGCCAAGACACAAAAGACCAAAACACAAAAACACAGTGACACACACATCGGACGAGAATGCAGAAGGAATCCGCTATTAAAGATAGCAGAAACACCTTTAAACACTTCGTTATGTCGGCCATGCAGGTGCTCTGAGTGCGTGTGTGTGTTCTCCACGTACCTGCTCATGTATCTGGCAGGCTGTGAGGTTGTGTTGTTGAGTGGATGGAGAGATCTGGACGTGCCTTAGCCAGCTCCTGCTATCACACGCGCTCCCATCCAAACCTGTCTGCTCGCTCTGAGAGAGAAAGACAAGAGAGAGAGATCAGTCTTTGATCTTGAACTTTTACAGATTACTGTGCAGTGACTACAATCTCATGCCACCCACTGAGGCTTAGAAAACTGCGATACAGATAAGTCTAACTTATCCACACACACACACACACATACTTTCTCTAGGAAACTGGCACACACACTCAGACAACATCTTCTTCACACACTTCACTTCTCTCCCTCTCTCACGGCTTCTTCAGCTTTGCTTTTTAGTAATTGAGCGAATGCCACAAACAAAACAACATTCTTAACTTCATCTTAAACATCCTCCAGTGGCTCAGCTCATGTTATACATATCAGTGCTACAGTGGTTTTTATTTGGTGAAGTATTGTTCGGTGAAACAGGCCCAAAGAATTAAATACAATATATACATTTTAATACCCAGTTTCTAGCTTTTCAGCAAATATCCATTGCAAACAATTGAAAGGTTTTACGACACAAATGTAAACGTAAAAAAAGGAAATGCTTTAAAAGCTTCTAAGCTGCAGCTTTGCATGCAAACCAAACGATTTAGCAAAGACAAAAAAAAAAAATTAACAAAGACATCCTGCCCAGTAACGGTCTTCATATTACTGCATTTTCTGCCAAAACTCGCGAAACAAAAATAACGTGGTTTATCTTTCACAGAGCTGCCAAACTACCGTTACAGCCCGTGCAAACTTTCTCTCTGGCTCTTTCCGTGATGCGAAACAAATACGAACACATTATTAATGACAAAAACGGGACAGCTCGATTGAAGCGTAAACTAAACATTTCTTTTATATTTATGCATTGAGTTGTATGTAGTTTGAAACCAATCCACCGCGCACTAACTCACCCCCTCCTCTCGCCATCTCTCTCTTTTTAAAAAGAAATATTAAAACTAATAATCGGTATTAAAATAAACAGATAAAAAGTGTCGTAAATAAACAGGATATGTAGCAAAAGAAAGTGTATTAGTTACAACGGTCTAGAAAGATATTGTTAAAACAATGCGTGTTTGTATAAAAAGAAAAAAATGTTTTTATTACTACAAACTAAACTCGTAAAACTAGACACATTTGTCAGCTGTAATAACTCTCGGTTTTATTTACTACTGTCTTGTGAACCCATCTGCTACTTTCGCTGAACAAAATTCGTTTCATTTGGAAAATTATACGTACAGCTGTTCAAAACGAAAACAAAATGCGAAATAGCGCTCGGAAAATAAGTTTCGACGGAAAAGCAAATAAATGGCAGGAAAAACATGCTACAGAAGTACAAAATCTATATAAAAATAAAATAAAATAAAATAAAAAAGCTAGAGATGTTAGCGACACGCAACGCTTTTAAGCGTTACGCTTCAGAGCAAAGAACCAAAGCCCTTCGTTTCGATACAATTAAACAAGTTCAAAGGTGAAGGATGAATGGACTTTTATTTGACCATTAATTCGCGGCTTGTCAGAGAGAAACGCTGATATAAGGACATAAACCGCCTACCTTAAGAACTCCGCGGAAATCTCACTGGGAAGAATGAATCAATGAAACGGCACCAAAAAACTCACGACAGCCCCGAACGAAGCTCGTGCGAGAACGCTGTTTCGCGGCATGTATCCCGTGTCTCTCGCTGAAGGGAAAAAAAAGAGATCGCTGTCTCTCTCCTCCCGTTTCGCTCTTATCAAGCGGACGACACGCTAAATTTCCCCGCGGACAAAAAAACTTTGTCCAACTTCAGCCCGTAGCTCCGCGGTTCGCGCGGCTGAAAAAGTCCCCAGGTGTCTGTCTGCGAGACTGGCGGTTTTATTCACCGTCCCTCTTCCCGGCGTCGGACCGCGAGCGGGGGACAAAAGTGTGAAAAAGAAGCAGAAGGACGGCGAGGATCGTCCGCATTCACTGATCCGAACGTGCGGGAGTGTCTCTGTCTGTCCCGTTCCAGTGGATCCTCTCTTGTCCCACGCGAGGGAGATGCGCTGAGGAGGAGGAGGAGGAGGAGGATGATGAGGAGGAGGAGGGGGGGACCTGTCTCGCGTGTCCACCGGTCGGAAGTTGCGCGAGGCTCCCCCGCGCTCGCGGAGAGGCGAGGTCAGCGCGAGGTCGGGACGGGGCTGCTCGCGGATAGACCCGAGTTTCCCCGCTTTGATGAAGCCATCCAGCAATCACGAAATCAGCGGCGTTTTCCCTCCTCGCTCGCGAGAACGAGGGAGGCTCGCGCAAGCGAAAGCGCGCCGAGGTGCGACTCCGCTAGATTGTTTTCTTTAAGGCTAAACGACGCGCAATTAACATCGCGACTAATTTAAGAACTAACATTTACGTTTAGTTTTAGTGGCTAAACACCAATAGGGCTACGTTAACTTTTCAAATAATACTTTTCCCCTCACTCGCAAAACACCTGCTCCTACTAGCCCAAGACTGAACACGACACCCAAAATAAATCCTCTCTCAACCCTTTACACACACACAAATCAAAATGCATTATTTTACGGAACATTTTTCAAACTTCAAACTTTTTCAGGAGAACACATTTAACATCCCTATAAGATAAAAAGCTTTTTTTTTCTTCTGTATCTGCAATACCGACATTAGGTTATTTATGATTCGCGTATTGTTTAGCATTACACGACCGATTTCTTACATTTAGCGAACTATTTAAAATAAAGATTCTCTCGAACGCTTTAGCAGTTAACACTCTTTTTTTAGTTCCTAAGGAACTTTGGAACTTAAACGATCTCACGTCGCTTTAGTCCCTTATTTTTTAAGGAGGCTTTTGGAGTCCAGCGCATGAAAGAAGCGCAATCCATTGACGGGGGCTCTAATGACTCTGATGAAGATGAATATGTCTCCCCGGCCTATCTTTGACATTGAACTCAAGGTCTAGATAATGTCCATTGTTTAATGAAATCGCAGGGCAGAAGCGGAGGAAGGACAGGAAAAATCATGTGTAAATACGGCGGCCCTCGCCAAAGATTCCCATACACCCGCGCTCCTTGAGAACCGCAAAGAGACCCCGGTCCGCCGCGCATCGATTTCCTGCCATTCCTCGACTTGTCCATTGTTGGAAGCCTTTTTAATTTAGCCATAAATTGGGAAAGCTCAAGCTATGAGCTGTTCTATTTTCTCCCTGTCAGGATGAGGGATTTGGTTTATGATGCATTGTGTATTAAATACAAGTAATCTGGGAAAGTGATTGCCTGGCCTCGCCGGGGTCTGATGGAGGCTGGTGATAGAGGCTCCTCAGCTGAATTGTTCTGAAAAGGAGGAAGCGATAGCAGATAAACAAAAGGGCCGGTGGTATCTGTACCAAGCCAGGGGTAACACGGGGTAACAAAGAGAGAGAGAGAGAGAGCACACGGGGCAGGGGCAACTCCTGGAGCGTCACCTCGCCCCTCTCCGGTAGATGGCGTAGTGAGCCGGCTTTGAAAACGGGAGGAAAACTTTCCGCAGGAATGAAGTTGCATTTTTTTTTGTGCATCGGTGACACGTTGTTTAATGTCATATGTGTAGAGGAAAAACCTGCAGGCAGTATTTGAATGGGCACAAATGTTTAATTCGATAGATTCGAGGAGTCTAGAGACTGTATTATTTAGAGAACTGCCCGCCTCTCGCTCGCGCGCTCTCTCTCGCGCGCGCTCTCTCTCTCTCTCTCGCGCTCTCTCTCTCTCTCTCTCTGGAGGGAAGCGCATCAGTCAAGCGCGGAGCTGTGGAGCTACCGAGACCGGGAGTCATTTCTTTTCACGGCTGCGAAATTGCTGCACACAACGCCGTACACATTAAGGCGTCAAATTGCTAGATGGAACATGAAAGATTCAGTTGTATTGCCTCCAAATAGAAAATCGCCCGAACGACCTACAATGCAACTCGACGCTTAACCATGATTGAATTCAATAAAACTGAATTTAATCCGACCCTATAATGAATTTATTAAATGGAAGCGCTATCGTTTAGATAGTAGATTTTTTTTTGTTTGGGTGTTTGTTTAAACTGCATGTTACAGCTGAATGCACATGGATCAATGACAGATTGCTACAGATATCAGAGATGATTCTTGAGAGAAACCCTTTTTAAACAATCGAGTTGGAAGCACGTGCCGCGTTTGCAATCGTGTAGTCTTTGAATGAAAATGTGGTGGAGTAACAAGTAAAAAATTCTGAAACAGGCCTACAGTGTTATCAAAAAGATTAGGCTGCTTTCAAAAAGTTTGTAAACTTTTTTGTTCAAATATTACGAAGCCTATTACTCTTTTAGGTCATGGTTAGCTTATCTTTTCTCAAATTCTTAATCTGAACAAAACTTTCACGTTTCGTTAAAATGATACAGCAATGTGTTACCACATAAAAATGACTTAACGTACTTGACAGAGGCTGAGGGTGTAAGGAGGTCTTTTCTGTTTTATGGGTTTCTTGTCACATGACAAAAAATGGCTTCCTGCGCTTTTGATACGCCACATTAATACGCCTTGTTTTATTTTATTGGCATTTTTAAGTATTAAAAACATTTCAAAACAGAATTGCTTTGGCCTAAAATGATTATTTTAAAACAAACAATAAATGCTTATACCAAGACATTTTTTTTGTTTTCTTTCAAAAGATTTGATTTTTAAATGATTTTTTTAGGGTACAACATTAGGCTGCAACGTTAATATTAAAATCACATTTAATGCGGAAGTTCATTAAATAAAAGTTTCATTTTTTAACGTGTTTTTAATTAATCTGATCGTTCAGGAAAACGCCACTCACTTCATTGACCCATAACTGCAAAACGTGATCGAATCATTTTTTTTTTCGCAGGATTTTAAATGTCTGGCCTTTCATAAACCCTTTGAACAGCGCGACAAATTAAAAACGACTTATTTTTATTCGTGGTTTCAAAATACTCTTGGCCACTCTTGTTTGGCTTGTTTGTTTGTTTTTGGAGCGCTTTAAAGCGACACCTCGCGTTTAGCTTCGCTACGTAAACCTGTACGCTAAAGTTCGGACGCAGCCGTGCGCGTTCGCGTCCCTCTTCGAGACGCAGTAGTTTGGCAGGCAGGCAGGCGGCGGCTCGGATTTGTTTATTTGCAGTGAACCAGCGCTGGACCGCGCGCGTTAAGCCGATAGCCGAAGTTGTACGGAGGGGAATCCCAGATGGGCGAGAAACTGACGCCGGGAAGGAGCTGCTCCCCGCGGTCTCCCTCGGCCCTGGAGTCGCGCTCTAATGGAAACACTGTGTACGAGATGCATTCCAGCACATCCTAACGGGAAAGGGGGGGGAGAGAAAAGGAAAATATCGCAGCCAAATCCACATGAAATAGTTCAACCATTCATCGAGATAGACCTCCCATTGACAGGAGCGAAAAGCTGCATTAAGCTTGCACCGCGCTTCCCTGCAGACGCTGGGCTCCACAACCAGCTATTAATTTAAAGTGCGGGGCCACTCAATCAATGGGCTCAACCAAAACTCATTTAAAACTGCTCCAACCGACCAATTTAGAGCCCGGGGCTGAGACTCCTTACCACTTAGTCATCTTTTGTTTGCCTCTAATAGCTTGAAAATCTAATGAAAACAGCTGTAATGTTCTTAAACGTGGCTATATAACTTTACATTTCAAACAGACAGGTACAAGAACAGCGTGGTCGTCAACAAAATTAGCGAAGGGATATAAATACTGCAATTCATTTGGACAATTTCTTGCACCTAGACAATGACGCGCACATTTTCGGGTTTTGAATTTAAAGCCCTGTTGGTATTTTTTGCGAGGTTTAAAGTACAAAGATTTAGGTGATGGAACTGTCAGGACATTGTAAAAAGTTGAATTAAAAAATGAAATAGACTGAGACAATAAGAAAATAGACAACAATGACTGAGATTATTTTTGTTTGTTCTTAGTTCTTAAGTAGTTCTTAAAGACTTTTTAAGGAGTTTACCACCAAAATAAAATGCGAAGCATCCATTGCATTCAAGAATCCATGCTGAACATCTTGTGACAAGAAAAACATAACACAGAGAAAAGCCCTTTGACTGTGTGTCAAAGTCATTTTAGGTTTTACATCACTTCTACAAAAGGCACGTTATATTCATGTCAAATACAGCAAACTTGATATTTCCGAGACTAAAACCGAAAACTTATCTTCACATTCGCATGTATTTGGGTTGCAAACAAGCAATTTAGCAATTAGCATTTGTTAGTATTTATTTTAGTACATGACGGCTATATCATTTGAATATAAATCAATAAAAAGAAATTTCACTTGAAGCAGTAAAAATCGTTTTTCAAATGTGAAGCCAACATATTGTTTCTTCTTTATTCAGCATTTTTCTTTTGCAACAAAACCAAAATAATGACGTGCCAAAAACGAACAAATAACATCAAAACTCGACAAGATGATTTATTAAGCGTGGCACGTCTGTCAGTGCAGTTCTGCATGTTTTGACATTTAAAAAAATATTGCATGTGCGCGGCACAAAACTGCCACTCTCCTCCATCCGTATCCCTAAATAAAACACTCTTGAGGGGCTTTGAGAGCTCTCTTTCCTAACACCAACCAATTACCATTAAAAGAGAAGGGAGGAAATGAAAGTGGAAAAATGTAAATAAAAAATTTCCTCGGATCTGGAAGTAGGCCCGTAGCGCGCGTGTTAATCTCCACCTCAGTAATTTGGTTCTCCGAGAGAGGTACCGTATCCCCGCTGCTGCGCCCTGCGTGCCATAAATCACAGCTTTATGTGGACGGGGTCAGCGCGCCCCCCTCCTCCGAGGTGCCCTGGCTTAGTCCGTCGCGCCTGCGCCGTGTTTACCCTCTCACCCGGTCCCTGGCTCGCTCCTAATTATTTAAGATTATTTTCATTCGGCAGGGTCACAGAGAAAGAGAGAGAGAGAGAGAGAGTATTTTCTTCCGTCTATTTCAGGAGTGCGTTGTGTTGAATTAGTACCCCATCATCTTGGCCCCGTCTGTGCAGTCTCACCCGTCGCGTCCCCTGCGGGCCCTGGGGCCCGAATGCATGACGAGGGGCCTATGTTTCATCTCCAAGCACACACACACACATCCAAGTGAAAACAAAACTGGCCGAGCTCCCAAAACTTCCACGTACGCGCTGAATAATTTAGTCTTTATATCTGAAGAACAGCCGGGTGGAGCGAACAGCTACCGCAGATTGATTGTTTAAATGCAATATGCGCCACTTTATTGCAACATCACACATCTTCAATTCATCATTAAGGGCCGAAAAAGTTGCTGCGGTCTTCTCAGGAGGATCAGTTAGTACAAGCATAATTTACGTTTTGGATGTGAAACGCGTTTCGTGTAAGTGGCAGGACCCGTTGCGCCAGACGGTCGGGTGCGAAACAGATAGATTGTGTTCTCTGGCTAACATGAAGTTAATTGCTTTGACAGCGGGAATGACAAGACGTGACTCGGGCGCAATAACACAGGCCGGCCTAAAACAGAACCAGTAGTCTGCAGCACAATGCGCTATTCAAACCGTGAGACTTATAGGGGCCACGGGGGGATGCGTTTTTTTTTTCTCCTCAAAAACATAGGTGGGAAGTGCTGGACTTGTATTCACACCGCTGATTTTCGAGGTTGAGAAGTCTCTCCTGAAGTGTGGCCTCAGGCACCGCACGGCACACAGCCGACCGTTGGAATGTGCCACCTCGGGGGGACGGGGGAAAGGAGGGGTTTATGATAGGGGCTGCGGTAATCACAGATACTTCCCTTTCGTTTCCACACACACACACACACACGTCCCAAACTGTATGCTGGCCATGGGGTGCGATAAAGTTGGCAGCTGTGTCAGAGGTAACGTTTTTAAAACATAAATTAGGTGAGGAGGGAGAGGCGTACCTAAAACGCAACAGGACATGCTGGAAATATCAACTTCATTTACCACAGTAACTCACACACACACACACACATATAGACATCCTGGTGTTTTGGAGGGTAATTAGATAACACTATAAAGCCTGTTGTGTCATATTTAATATGCCAATTTCAGAAATTCCTGTTGTCTACAATCTACTACATGCCTTCTGCTGATTGATAAATTATATACTTTTTGGCAAGTAAAATGTCTTTTAGGATAATGTACAGACACACATTTTCTTCTGTTTTAAAATCTGTTAAAATGTAAGTAGGAAATATGAAACTGGTATTTGGGTATGTGGCATTTGAGGGATCTTTATTTCTACATCTCCTAATCTTCATTGTATTGCATTAAATTCATGCATTTTATGAGCTTTGATCCTAAAACTAAGCATTTAAATGTCATACAGACAGTCAGATTATTGGAGATATAGGTCTGGTTAGACAGACAGGTCTTAGATTAAACCAGGATTAGGCCGTAATTAATTAGGACATTTAAGTCATTTTTATAAACGTGAATTAGAAGTAAACATTACTGGTGTCTCTCCTTGAGACTAAACAAAGACTCAATGCAAGTTTCTTTCGGTTGGAACAGCTCAGATTTATATTTTAGTCTGGGACTAGGCTTAAGCCTCATCTGTGAAACTGCAGGGTAGAGTGACAATTGATAATTATATGCACTTTTTGTAAATAGCCTGCTATTTTATTATAAAAAAACGTCATTGGTTTACATTACAAGCTAATTCATATATAAATATCAGCGCCAAATCAAATATTTTTGCTTATTTGGTTCCTGAGCTGTTTTTTCTTCCTTGCGTAGACTATGCATATGACCTCCATATTCACAAAAGCCTGATTAAAGCATCAACAAAGACACATGCAAACGGTTGTCTAAAGGTCCAACAAACTAATCCATTATTGTCACATGTCAGACTTTAAGAGTTAAAATCTTGTGCACATCATCTTTAAAAGACTATTTTAACGCTAAAGACCGTACCACCTCAGATCCGAGCCGGGGGTGTTGAACATTCATTACGTTTATTGAGCTGTCTGAGAGCCTTTGATGTGTGATGCACTTGAGAGCTAACAGCAAGCTCTCCCGTACGCCGTGTCCAATTTAAAGCCTCATATTTAATATTTGAGAGATAGGCCTATCCGGTGTGCTTACCGGTGGAGGAACAGCCACGCGCACACACTCACCTTTAGCGTAATGGGAAATTAGATACCACAAAAAAGGCTCATTACATCCACAGGCCGTCGCTCGGTGTCTTAAACCGAGCGGGAAATTAAATTCCTGTGGCCATTAAAACAGTCAGGTCTACGTTTTAATAATCACGCATGTAAGAGGCACTTAGCGCGCGACGCAATCTTTTCAACGCCACCCTTTAAACAGCAAAAAAAAAACCCTTTAAGGCTACAAACGCAGGTGTTTTGGTAGGGGCGACCGGCACACATGTGCTAGCAGGCACGCGGCAGCAATTTTCATTTTGGCCTGCCACCATAATGCGTTCGCACCTTTTTAATTGTGAGCAAAAAACACGAGTGCCGAAAGATCGGCAAATAAAAGCGCCGTTCAGAAATGGGATACCGATATTTCATAAAGGCGAGTGGGATTATGTGCAGATAATGTAAATCACAGCCTCTTAATGTAACGTTACGTTCTTTGACTTCCCCTCACTATAGCTGTAGCGCTGTGTAGGCCTTAGCGAAAAAAAAAAGAGACTAATTTCCTCTCTAGTCCTGTGATCTTTTTTCTCCGATTGGATTCCTATAGGCTTAATCGCATGGGCGACTTTTACTGAGGACTTCTCCGAAGGCTATGTTTGAGTTTATCTAAGGATCTTTTAAAAGGAAATGGACACCCTTTGGTTTAATTGCTAGCAGAACTAACCGAACGCAACATTTCAAAGAGGATAAAAAAGACAACTCGGCCTAATTAACTTGTCGCAACGAGATTTGGTTACTCCTATTTAGAGCTTCGCTGGTTTTTCAGTAGCTTCAAAGGGGAGCAAAGTTAGAGTTGGTTTATATTTAACCAGCAAGACGCTGAAGTGTGCGACGCGAACGGCCACATGTGTTTGTGTTTATGTGTTTGTTTGTATATTAAACGTATGCAGAAAGCCAAAAAAAGTCTTTCGGGAGATTCCATTCTTATGTTTTAGTGTTTGCGTGTGTGTGCGGACCGGGAGCTGATTGACTTGTCAGACATGGACGTCAATAGTTCAGGTTTATTCAATTCCAGCCCAATCATGAAGGTGTCACATGCTTTTGGGCGGCGTGCGGGCACCGGGCAGGCTTGGCCTGATAAATCTGCTTTTATGAGGGCCAGTTATAGCTTTTATGGCTGAATGTTGGAGAGACTGATTCAGTGATCAATCATGTGTGTGTGTGAGCGAATAAGACAACGGTGAGCGACACACACACACACACACACACACACACACTCAGGTACAGGTGGATCGATGCTTATTGTGAGTTTGGGGTGATGGAACACTACTGGGATATGACTAGATCATCTCTCTCTCCCTCTTTATTTCGCTCCTTCGTCGCTCGTCATCTCTCCATCCCTCCAATATTTCACTCTTCCATCTTTTCCCTTGGCATAACTCTTCATCCATCTTTCAGCGCGTTCTTAGCATTACTCACCACGGCAAAGCTCTTTCTTTACATCCCTCTCTCTCTCTCTCTCAGTGATGAAGTCCTAATGCAAGAAGCCTCAGCGAACTTTATATAAACACGCTCTTCTTATATAAACTAACACTGATACATTTCTCTCCCTCTCTGTTGTGGACGGACAACATCTGTAGAGCTCTGAAATATCGATTAGCACAGAAACAGGCACACACTTACTCACGCACTGACCACACCAAAGACGGTAGTTTCCCTGAAGTTGTTGGACCGAGTTTGAAACAAAGGCCAAAGGGAGAGAGGGGCCCTGCAGACGGAGAGACAGGAAACGGCTACTGATTACATACACATTCTCTTCTCATTAACACACACACATTTATACACGCTCACCTCCCTTTAGATCCTACCTTCAAAGCAGTGCACTCATACAGGTTTAAGGAAAGATCCTACGAGACCGCTTGAACATCTTACCCAACCATCACAGCTAATTTGTAATAATTATAGGGATGTTAATAATATATTAAACGTTTATGATTTAATTGAATGATTTCGTTTTTTTAACCATGTTCCTTGAAATTTTATTTAGCTATTTGTATTAATATTTAATTAATTACCTGTATTAATATTAATATAATACATAATTATTATATAATAATATGTAATATACTAATATGTAATATGTAATATACTAATAATAAGTAAATAATTTAAGATGTATATTAATCTTAAGTTGACTAAGCTGACTAAAGGCTGCATTTATTTTTATAAAAATACAGTAAAAAATCAGAAATGTTATCTTTTTTTATGAAAAATAACTATTTTAGTTAATATAATTTAAAATGTAATTCATTCCTGTGATGGCAAAGTTGAATGTTAGCAGATATTTTCTTTTAGAAAATATTCTAATATACTGGATTTAATGCTCAAGAAACGTTTCTTATTACATCACTTTTAATATTTTTTTAGAAACTATAAAACTTTTTTCAGGATTCTGTGAGGAATAAAAAATCTATTTATATGAAATAGAAATCTTCATTAGAAACGAAGTTACTTTTATCACTTTAAAAAAATTTACAAATATTCTAAAAATGTATATATATTCGGTGAATAAAAGTAGGCTATAGGTTTCTTTAAAAAGTCTTTTAAAACAGTATATAGTGCATATATAATATTTTTTTTATTACCGAAATGCGCCCTTCTACAGTGAGCTTTTCAATGTTTATTAGAACAAAATCACCATCCAATAAACAAACACCAAAAGCCAAACTGCACATGCCTCCAAAAATATCTCACAAAAATCCATAAATATCTTGGTGTTAAGCTTCCCTTCAACCACAAAGCCTGAATCTGTCAAAACAGAACTCAGCTCAGTCATACACAGACTCCTTCTTTCTATCTCTCTATCAGTGAATAATCCTCTCCCTCCATCTGTTTATAAAGAGTGAGAGTTGCTCATTATGAAGAGTGTACACAGAGCGTCGGCTCACACTAAATATCTGTTTGTTTGACAAGAGAGCTGTCATCTCTCTTTTAACTTTCCCGCTCTTTCCTCCACTCTATCTTCTTCTTTTTCACTTTCTTGAGTTCTCGTTTTTCCTTTAATCTCTCCAAAGTATTGTGGCTCTAATTCGTAAGCTTCGTAGTTTCTTGTTACATTTTATTTTCTTTCCTCACTTTCTTTCTTGTCTTCCTTCTTTCCATACTTGTTGTTAATTCTTCTTATACCTTCCTTCATTCTTTCCATCCTCACTTTCTTTCTTCCTTCTGTTTTAATTCTTTGTCTTGGTTCTTCCTTCCTTTCTTTTTTCTACTCTTTACATTCTTCATCATATTTCACTTTCACCTTCTTGTCTACCCTTCATGCATTCTTTTCTTAGCCATTCTTTCCCTCTTTATTGTTTTCATTTTCTTTTATCCTTCCCTTGTTACCTTGCATACTCCCTTTCTTTTTTCTTCCTCCCTCACTTCCCTGCTTCAGGGAAGTTCATTCTTCCTTCCTTTTTTGTTTACTCCTTCCTGTCTTACTTCTTTCCATACTGTATTTCCTTTTTCTTTTTTCCTTGCTTCCGTTTTCTTTGTCCCTCACTTCCCATCTTCAAGGAAGTTTCCTTACATACTTCTTACAAACTTAATTCGCAATCTACTTCTTTCTCTTCTTCTTTCCTCTTCCTCGTTCCTTTCCTCTTTCCACTCATCTTCCATTATTTCATGCCTCATTTTTCTTTCTCTCATTCTTCCCTATTTCCTTCTACACCTCCACGCTTCTAATATTACAGTCTTCTTTCCTTCCTCGCTTCTTTTCGCCCTTCCTTCGTTCTTTGCTTCCTTAATTTCCCTCCCTTCCCCTCCTTCTCCGTTCTTTCGGTTCTAATTTGGATGTAGGGCTCATGTTTATGATGTCATCATAAAGAGGAGTCAGAGGTTTATAAAGCCGTGTGTGTTTGGCTGAGCAGCTGTGAGGTGTGTGAGGGTTGGCTCATGTTTATGATGTACTTATGTCTGCTGGTCGCAGGTTTATGATGTATTCTGCAGCTGCACAGAGCTTTAAAGTTTACTGCAGGCTTTAAGACCAGGTGTTATGTGCGTGGTCAAAAGGGATTCATGGTGGAAAAATATTGTGTTTGGTTTGTGTCTGTATGAAATACGAATGTGCGTCAGCATATGTGTGTGTGTGAATGTATATGTCGATTTAACGATAGAACTGGGTTTCTCTAACAGCAAAGCTAAACGGGGTATGACAAGAGAGAATGTTTATTCATAGCAGGACAACGAAGGTTTAATTGGTAATATGTTTAACAGTAAACACTTAAAGACGGTATTAAATGGCATTCTCAACACATATAACTTCCCATTTTTTATTTTAAAGACAATAAAACTACAAAGTACAAAACGTTTTGGGGCTGCTACAATTTGTTGTATTTTTTAATGCATTTATTGGATCAAAAAACACAGTAAAAACGGTGAAATATTATTAGCATTTATTATCATTTAAAATAATAGTGTTTATTTAAAACTGAATTTTTTGTAAGATCATAAATGTTTTATCAATTTAATTTAGTACCATGGTGACTTGATTTGCATAGCTACCTATAATAATTTTTTTCCCTCAAAAATGATAAAATTGAATCATCGAAATCACGCACAGTAAGCCCATGTTTATTTTCTGGTGACTTTAGGTTATCCACTCTCATTTTCAAAACAAAAGTATTATTGCTCTTATAACACTCTTACATTCTTTTTCACTTTCATTCAACCCCGCTTTGCATTTTCAGGTCAGGGTTAGCACACAAGAACATTCCCTGCACCTGAACGTACACTCACATATAAATACATGCTTACATGCATAATGAGGAAAATGCGGTGGAATATTGTATGTCATTACATGCACGAGAAGCCTGAGGCTGTCTGTGACACTGTGATGTGTGTGTCCAGCGCTTTTAGAGTGTAATCTAAGCGCTGATCAAATGCATGAGTGTGTGTGTGTGTGTGTAAGAGCTCTTAATAGAACCCTGTCGCAGGCCTGCCAGAGTGAGAAACAAGCAGGGTAATGGATGACTGGAACCTCAGCTCCCAGAATTCCCTCTGGTGACCCTCGCCGGCCAGCCATGCCGCCTACGGCAACTCCACATAAAAAGGGAAGCGGAGAGGAAGGGAGAGAAAACCAGAGCGAAAGAGCAGGGAAAAAAAGAGAGAAAATGTGGAATTGATGGGAATGAAAGAGAGAAAAAGAACGAGAGAGATATGTTGACAGTAAAATGGCCAAAAGGCCTCAGCGCGTGACAAAAAAACATGATGTACATTCACGAGAAGAGAGGAATGATATAAAGGAAGACAACGAGAGACAAAAGAGGAAAACAGGGAGATACTTTTGGGGCATGTATGTGTTTATGTGTGCGTCTGTGATTGATGACGCTGTGTGTTACTAAGAGGGGACCCATCACATGTGATCACATAAACACTTATTCAGTGTTTGTGGAGCTTGACGAGTCTGCACACAGCTCTGTGTGTGTGTGTGATTGATGAGAGAGTGTGTCGGTAAATGATCTTTGAGCCTGATGTGGCTGAACGCTGCTTTGTGTCGTCACAGATATCACGAGAGCGAAAACACACACCATTAATCAAGCTTAATTAACTTGCACAAAACCCTTTCAGTAATCCTGGGCACATGCAGGTCAGTTTTAAAAGTGAGTACCTTTCTAAATGCCATAATGCATGCGAGAGTTTAATATTTTTTTATGCAGTGATATGCTATAACTAAAGAGACACATCCTAAAACCAAACAGAAATGAAAATGAATACATGCACATTAATTTGCATGCCTGTTATTATCCACTCTGATGATAACACTTTCATTCAGTGTGTTCGAGTCACAATTTGCCTACCAAATGTCCCCACAAGGATCATAAAACCTAAAAAATTAACTACTTTGCCAGGACCAGCAAACATTAAATAAACATACTAAATCACAAAAACCAAAAAATATTTATACAAGGGACAAATTCAAGTGAAGGAGATCAAAAATACCATAAGCTCAGTATGAAAACAACAGAAGTCAAATGAAAGTCTCCGGTCTTATGTGCCTCTGTCTAAGTCTCCGACCCCGTCTCGCTCTTTCTCGATCTTTTTTATATCTCTGTGGATGAGTTGATATCATAATAACGATGAGCCACGGAGAAAAATGGAATTTGCATCTGGGGAGAGTGATCAGTAAATGATGCATGTAAGTCCACATAATGAACTCAAATCCCTCAAACAGACCTCTTAAAGAGATTACCATCCCCTACAAACACACATCTATCACTGTTCACTCAGGGTTGTCAGGCACTCTTTTCTTTGATAGGAGAGCAGCTGTTTTACAGAGAATAGAGTGTGAGAAAAAGCTCATTGGTGCATACTGAAGTCACCATATTGCAGAGTTTAGGTTATGTTGTTAGTCAGGGTTAGTCACCATACTGTCATAACTTTTTAATCTCTCTGACTGTTCTTACTACTGTACCTTTAAGACTTCTAAATGTCTCTATTTTTGATACTTTTATCACCAAAAAGCCTGTTAACTTTTAAACAAAATTAGAAACATAAATTAAAATATTTTTATGTTTACTTAGGCCTATTATTTTTATTTAGTATTTATATACATTTTATATATATATATATATATATATATATATATATATATATATATATATATATATATATATTAATTTTTTTACTAATTATATTTATAATATTTAATTAAATCAGTTACATTTCCTATATAGGTCTGACACTCATGGGTCTATTCCAACACATCTGTTATCAGGAAAACAGAGAGCTAACTGTATCAGTTTGGGGATGTAAAATCCCTCCCGAGTGTCATGAAAATGAATTCTGGGCATCTGGAACAGGCTGACGGCTGTGGCTAGAAGGAAACAAAACCATCCGGAGTGGGAACCAGCTGAGCCCAGAGCTAAGACACAAATGAGAGACAGACAGGTAAAAGACCAACACGTGTGCGATTCATTTGACTGGACATGCACAAAGACCCGAGAGCTCCTGTTACCGCTCTGACAGCTTCTTTTTTTTTCCAGGGTTAGCGGCAGAGTCTGGGACAGACAGGAGCTGGAGAGGAAACAGGGAGCTGAGAGAGAAAAACAGGCTGAGAAAGAGATAGTGAATAGAGAGAGGATGAAGGAGAGAGCTGCATTCCTGTGGTCTCCGCTGCAGCGCTGCAATGACTTAAATGTAACGTTGCTTCAACGCTGGCTGAACTGGATGCTTTACAAAAGAAATAAAACAGCAGGGCATGTCTGCTATACCAATCACACACACACATAAACGCAAACACAAACACATCTCTGACCCATTCAGTGCAAAGCCTTGATCCAAAACCTAGAGAGATGCCTACACAGGCAACATTTAAAGGCATCATAAGTGCTCTAGATATGAATCTATTATAATTATGCTGACTCCTACAATTCCTTATTAAAAAGTACTTTAGTGGTAGCATATGACAGTGAAAGAATTATAAGGCAATACTTCCAGTTACTGAAATTCATGGTATATATTAAAAGTACTAGAAAACCATGCTACTACATGGTACACATCCAAAATACCATTGTATGAAATAGTACAAGTTCAAAGTACGATGTCATTGCCGTGGTACATGTCCAAAATATCATGATACAAAAATAATATTTAATTTCCAAAAATAACATGATACTATGATGGTGTTTAAATGCCATGTAAAACATTTATTATTTAAAACATTTCATGAATAAAGTCATAATTATGAAAATAAGGTAAAAATATTACATTATAATAGAATTTATTTTTTTTGACAATAAAATGCCATCGTACCATGGTACTACCCAAGGTACACATCTAAAATACATTTTGAAACTGTCACAGTTAAGAAATATATCTAATATGGCAGGTTTCATTATAAATGAATTAATAATAATAAAAATATATTAAAAACAAAATGGCAGTACTGTGTGTTTCTATGCTTATTAGTGCATCATGTTCTTTTCAACTTGCTTATATTGAAATCAATACAGATTTGCTAACTAAGTAGAGCGTTCCAAATCGGTTGCTGCTTTATACGGCAGAAGGCAGCTGGACAGCTTACTTGCTTTCGGAGTAAGGCTCTTTACTCTCTTTTTGCATTCCATCTCTCTTCATCTATCCTTTAATTCCCTACATATTTTTTAAATTTCTCTTCTCGTCTTTCCACCGTTCAGCTTGTACCTATCAATTTCCTCAGTTCTTGTCTCGATATTTAAGGGAACGTTTCTCTTTCTGTGTGTCTGCTGAAGAGTGATGAGCCACGCTGGTCTATATTGAGCTGTGTGTTTGTGTGTGTATCTACTTTTAGAGTCCTTCTAAAGCCCAGTCCATCCATCTTATGGACGACAGGGAGGGCAGCGTTTGGGTCAGAACATTCGCTTCTCATCCTCTCGTGAACTCTCTCTCTCTTTCTCTCTTTCTGTCTCATGTCATCTCTCGTTCTTTGAGCGGGCCTCGTTCCACGAAAGACCACGCGTTCAGGCTAACCTCATGTTTGGAACTTAAGCTTGTCATCAAGTTTGGATCTAAGTAATTGTTTCCTTTGCAGGCTAAAGTTGGCTTTGGACTGTTCTGCAGGCTTAATTTTTACTTTGTCTCAGAAATAGCCCTGCCGAACTGCGGCTTGTTAGTCGACGGATACCGCAGATGTTCGTTTTGGAAGAGGAGAGGATAGTTTTGCTGATTGCTGTTATCTCTAACATGTAAAAACACTGCTAATCGCTTTCAGAGCTTTCTTGAACGTGTCATCTGTGCTGCAGACACCGAACAATAGATAGATAGAGTATTAAAAAGAAGATCAGCGAGTTGAGATGAGTTACTGAAGCATCTCTCTCTCTCTCTCACACACACACACACACACACACACAGACGGCAGCAGTTATTGTTCTCGTTGTCTTTGTGAGAGTGTCACTGGCTGCCAGTGGTAATTGAGAACAGAAGGATTTACACAGAGACGCGCTGCTACACGACTATCTGTCTGTTCTCATAATCACACACACTCTCAAACACTGCGTGGCACAGTGGAACACGCTTATCAATGCATTCTCACACTCTCACCACTGAATGTACTCATCTGCGCGTCACACACAGACACACACGCCAGCGCACACACACACACACACACACACACACAATGCAATAATGATGCATCAGAAGAGAACATAGCAGACAATAATATGATCACACAAGGAATACTTCACAAACAAGATGGGAACCAACACACAAATCCTTTCTGCTCTCAGAACATACTGACAACAGTTTGGCATTCACTGCTTCAGTGTAAAAGAAAACGTGAAATCAAAATTGACCAAATCTTAAACAGTTGCTCTTATTGAGTTATTCTAAGGGGAAAATGTTTTCCTAAGTTTTCAACAAAATACGTTTTCCACATTTTAAAACACTTCCAACCCAGACACATATAACCACAAACTTGACAATCTACTTATTTAGTCTACTATTTAATTTTTTTGTTGACATTATACAAACATATACATAAAACATATCAAACAATCTTAGCCTGACATTCACAATTCACTCAAATCCTCCACAATCTGACCATCTTTTATGTTTAATATGTACATACAATATTATTAATTTATTATTGTTGATAATATATTTTACATATTTTTTCATAGCATGCATTATTAGGCTTCAAGTTTATTTTAGATTCCATTCTGAAACAGGCACATTTTTAGAAACATGACTATGCATAAAAAAACAGCGTTTATGTTTGTTTTTTGCTTTTTCAATTTGTCTGCATTTTAAAATACATATAAAAAATGCTTTTAATGCTTTTTCCCCTACACTACAAGATACCATTTATCTATTATATAATGAAATACTACATTTCTAAGCACAAGCACACAGTACTTTATGACGCCACAAAGCAGTAAAAAAGCACCTGTGTACCTGCTTGAACGCTCACTCAGGATGGAGTGTGTTAGACGCTCTTGCTCTTTTAGCAACAGTGATAAATGTCAAGAACATGTCATCACCTTTTACACAGAAGCTTTTTAGATCTCCTCTCGCACACACACCGGAGGAGGAAGATATCATCTCGCTTCTCATCAGGCTGCATTGCCTCTAAACGCTTTCATTCTTTTCTTTCTATCTCTCGCTCTCTCTCCTTTCAATGTTATCTGAGGAAGACAGGAAAGAAACGTATGAAAGAGACAGATCTGCTCTTCCAGCTGCCGCTGACGGGATTCGAACATACTTTCCGTCATTTGTTTTTTGTCGAAGTGGCTTTGATGCCTTTATAACCGAAAAAGTCTCGGTTTGAACTCTCACATGTCTATTTCCTTTTGTTTCTTTCCATCTTTTCACTCTTAACAGCCTCCCTCCATCTCTGTAAATGCCCTAAACCCATCCATCTGCCCCTCTGTCACTCTCTTTTTCTCCTCCTCCTCTCCATCTCTTTTACACTCCTCCTCCACGGTTCTGACACACTCCATCCATCTCTGACAAAGCGATCGGCGTGTCAACAGGTCAGCTCCGCCGAGACTAACCGTGTGCCCGTTCGCACGAGTGTGTGCGTGCAGATGCTAATCAGCGCCGATGTTGCTAATGCAGTCTCAGCTGTCGTTTAGCTAACAGTTTAATGGCTTTTTCTGAAAGGGCTGATGATACAGTGTGTTTGTGTGTTATCCGTCCGTTAAAGCTCCACCGCGCACCTGCTTTCTCCATGACTAAACGTCTATGTCGCTATCTGGGTTCTGCTCTGCCACCTCCAACCCAATCATCACAGAATATTGTCTCTTTTTCGTTTCGTTTCATCCTTCGTTCTTGTCCAAGACGAAAAATGACTGAAGAGAGGCGTGTTGTTTGCCTTGGGGGAACAAAGGAAGACATCTCAAACTTGGCGTGTGGACATTCTTGCCACTTATTGGAGCAAGAAAACGGAAGAAAAGAACATAGCGGAGAGATAAAAGATGAAAGAAAGAGAGAAAAAGGTCACACAGCTCTGTACAAATGTCGTCATGGTCTTGGATTGAGATATTTATGCGTGTACGAGGGAGTGTGAGAGTGTTTATATATAAACAATTATATATATAAATACATACATAAAAATATATATTATTATTTATATATATATATATATATATATATATATATATATATATATATATACACACACATATTCTTTTTTATATATATGACTAATAGATAAAACATGGATAATTATCATATATATATATATATATAGTATATATATATATATATATATATATATATATATATAATAATAGCCAGCTGAATTTATCCTTTAGTCTGTATTAAATAAATCAGACTGCTTAATGAAAAAACAAAATAAATAGTATTTAATGTAAAATAAAAAGTGACAATAGCCAGCAAATTTATCAATTTTAGCTGTAATGAAAAAAATTAAATCAATATTCATATTTGATCATAAAATATATAAAAATGCTGCGACTGACCAATCAGAATCAAGTATTTGTACGTAAAATAAACGTTTTAATTACCTTAAAACAAACATTTCCTCATTTGGCTAGGTATATGTGTGTGTGTAGCTGAAGGCAGATGGAAGAGTAAAATGATATAACTGATCTGTTATGTTTATATGAGTATTTTTCTAAGTGAGAGTGGGAGTGTGATAATGTTACATGCCTTTTAAAGACAGTCTGAGGCCCAAGCTTTAGTCACGCTGATACTGCACACACACTCTGACAAAACAATCATGTTATGGGACTGTGCTCATGGTTTCTATGAAAGTACAATAAAGACATTCATAGATGTTTGCTGACCTGTGTCATATTTACATGATGGTCTTTGAGCAAACAGCGCTTGTGTGTGTGTGTGTGTGTGTGTGTGTGTGTAAACAGTATGGTCAGAGTGACTCTGTGATGTGGCTCGAGTCTCTTAGAGCTTAAAAAGACAGGAATCACACGTATTTACACACATTTACACATCAGACTAAATGAGAACAGAACACAAATCCTAATACTATGCTTCATTTTGCTTTTCAGTTTTATAATAATAATAACAAAAACAAACAAACAGACATGATTTACTTTATTTATGAAGCATTTGGCAT
This sequence comes from Puntigrus tetrazona, assembly GCF_018831695.1. Classification (NCBI taxonomy): domain Eukaryota; kingdom Metazoa; phylum Chordata; class Actinopteri; order Cypriniformes; family Cyprinidae; genus Puntigrus; species Puntigrus tetrazona. The sequence goes on from NC_056713.1 coordinate 19,326,828, forward strand.
GCTAAACATGAAGTAGATTTGAAGCTAAACATACTGTATGAAGCTTTAAACAAAGTTTTTTATTTCTTTTCTTTTACAATGGCAGTACAGCATGGATCTGCGTGAACCGCACCCAGGGCTGCTCCTGTACTTGACCTCTGTCTATCACTCACTGCATGGCTCAATATTTGTCTCAGAGATCATAAATATTAAATATGCAGAGAGCAAATATTTGAGTTTGGCCAATCCACAAAGTACTGCTCAAAGACAGCATTCACAGGAGGGGAGAGGCTCTTCCAACACACACACACACACACACACACTCATAAACACACAAATATACACAAACTCATCAAATTTAAACACATTCATGCATAACTACACACGCTAACACATATGTAAACACACTCCAAAACGTACAAACACACATATACTCTGCTTATATATATATTTAAGATGTCTGTGTGTGACTAAGTGAAAGGTAATCCATTTGACCCTATGTAATTATGACCTCTGAACCTAAGAACATCCCAAATCAGAATTCAAAACACACACACACTCACTCACTGATCTCTCGAACCCGCCTGGAGCCACAGGCAGAGGTGAAAGCTCACTGCCGTGACATTGTGACGCCCGGGTGACCCCGGTGTCGTCGAGGGTCTGCCCTCCGGCAGCAGAACCATTAGAGGCCAGAAAAAAAAAACGGATAATGTGATAAAAATGTGTCTGCGTGTGTTGTTGTTGGAATAATGTGTCTCCAAACCTTGGTATGAAAAGCAAATGTGTAAATAAACTAATCTGAACATTACCAAGACGTTCCTCTTGCTTAACTGGTGGAGCAAGACACCAGCAACACTAAGGTCATGGGTTTCATTTCAAGGGATTCCATTCACTGATAAAAGGTCTAATTGTAATTTTTTAAAAGTCACTTATAATTATGCATCACTTTAATGCAGAATTTCTGAATTACAATATATATATATATATATATGTATGTATATATATATATATATATATATATATATATATATATATACACACACACACACACACACACACACACACACAATCAGCATGTTAAGTGGATCAAAACTTTCCATTAAAGTTGTTCTAAAACCAAACTGCGCTCTTGTCTTCATCTTATAATATAGATGATATGAATATAAACATATACATGTAAATATTAAAATAAAATATATACTGTATGTGTGTGCATTTATTTTAGATAGATAGGTAGATTATATTATTTTGTTATCCTCAGTTACATAAATAAACTTTTTTATATAACTTTGAAAATCTGTAAAATCAGGTATTTATCTGGGAGAGTGACCGTTAGTGAAAAGACTGGTACTGGTGATGCATCTACGTGAATGAGAGGATCTTTAAGATGGCACTGTGTGGAGAATCCGATTTTTATATGTTTTGGCAGTTGGCCTTTTAGAGCAAAGAGACAAAACTTAATCTCCTGTCTCCTCTCTTTCTCTCTCTCAAGCACACATACATATATACAGACGCATCCTTTACATCCTGACACCCTGGTTCAGACCGGCCCGGAGGGGGCTCCGTTTTGTGGGCACAAAGGTTGCGTCTGGAGGCGCGTAAAGTAAGCGGACCCCTGGAGAGCCGCACAAAGCTGGGAGGAGAGAAACAGAACAACACGCCCTAGCCTGCCCCTCGCTCTGCCCAGCGGGGAGGCTCCTTCTGTGGGCAGCCCTGCATCAGACACCCCCTCTCTCTGCCTGGAGGACAGATTAAAGTACAGTAGCGAGAGATAAATTCAAACGTAAACAGACACGTCGAACGGATGCCGACGCTGGATGAAAGGAAAAGAGATTCACACAGAAAATAGACCACTCAGATACTCACACACACGCGCTCTTACGAGAATCAATGCACAGAGACAAGCGTATGACAGTGTGTGACAAAATCACAGCAGTAAACGTATGAATCCAAACAGCACAGTGTCCCAACAAGGCATGATGTGAAAAAATGTTAGCATCTTTTAAAAAAAAATTAATGTTTTCCTAAAAATAAAATAAAATAAAATAAAATTAGATAATAAATTATTAAATTAAATTATTAAAATACATAATTTAATTCAATTACATTTTATTTTTATTATTACATTTTTGCACACAACATTTCGGGAAATTAGATTCTAAGAAGATGCTAAAAGTAATGTGTAATGTTAAGGTGCCCCATTATGAGTTATATAAGGTTCATATTTTGGTTTTGGAAGTCCCTAACACCAGTTTGACGTGCATGCAAGGGCACGCAATGTTTTTATTGTTTTATAATACACATTTTTTTTTACCATATTTGTTTAATGACTCCCAAACGATTCGTTCAACATTTAATTTCTCCAAAGCGTTCCTTTGCTTAATGCTAATTTGTGGTGATTAGTCCAATTGGTTAATTTCATTTCCACTTAGAATATGACTGGACAAACATTTTATTGGCCTTCCACACACAGTATAAATGATACATTTAGCCCACTTAACTTAGCGATTGCTGTTGGGACGCGAAGAGACCAAATCCACTACATACTCCTTGATTTCAGTATCCTTTCTTTTTTTTTGCAGTTTATGAAACTCTCTCAACTTTTGCTGCACAATAAAGCTTTGAGATGCTTAGGCCAATGAGCACCGTCTTTTAAAGCAGGAAGGGCCGTGTTACAGTACGATCCAAAAGTGCTGCAGGTTCTGTGCAATGAATCACACACACACTTCATTGGTTCTGGCACACTGTAACTGGACTAAAGCGACTGTGAGTCGGATCCAAAAGTGTGTGTGAGTGTGTGTTTGTGTAGGTGCCAGGGGAACTCTCCATAACCCCTTAAGCCTGAACACCGGCCAATAGAAACTCTGCATCCTAAAAGAGGGCTGTCATTAGATGCTGTGGGTAGATGCTGACCTGGGATCATCCTCCCCAACCTGGACAATTATCCAGTGAATGTACAGGGCTGGTCTCAGGTCAGCGGCTGAGGGTGAGCTGGTCCTGTCCGTTATTATACAGCAATCAGGCGGAGCAGTGCGGCTAATGAGAAGCTCTACTCCTCTGTGTGTAAACCACAGCACGCTGCCGGAGCGCAGAAAATAGAATTTGGAATACAGAGGAACATTCTGCATTCTCCTGAAGAACATTCCTCATGACCAGAGCATTCCATTCACCATCCACCGGCTCCAACATTCTACACGCTCAGATGTTCAAGGCAGGCATACAACAAGCGAAAATAAATGTTAAGAGATATATGACAATGCAAACTGCTGATGAGACAAAAAAACCTGCGTTTAAATCAGTCTGGAAGAAAGGAAAACACTGATTACTGATACGTATTACACGGGAGCACTGTTACTAATTTTTTTTGTTTAAGAAAAGTTTATGCGAATGAAAGTAAAAAAAAAAAAAGCTCAATACAAAGTGACTACAACTATCAGTCATAAATTAAAGAAAGCCAGCAACAAAAGTGAACATAAATAACCAGATAAAGTTCATAGAAAATTATTCAAAGTGCACAACTGCAATTTTATTATTATTTGATTAAATGTTTTGACAGCAAAATGTAGTTTTATTATTATTATTATTATTTTACATCTTATTGGTGAACGAGTGTTTTTTCTTTCTAAATGCACAAAAAAATGAAAGTGATAATTAGTGGAAAATGTGTGTCAATAAATACAAAAATAAAAATATAAATATAAATACATAAATAAATAAAGTGACAAAAATGACTAAATAAATTGTCACTACTTTTCAGCATACGTTTCCATAGGGATTCCAAAAATCCTAGCATAATATACTTCATACATTTCTATTGTTCTTACATTCAGGTAATTGCTAAGCCCAAGCTAAGCCCAATTGCTAAACCCAAGATGCATTTAATCATTTTTAGATTTAAATTAAGACATAAATAAAACATAGATTTCGCTAAAGGTATGTTTTACTACACTTTTGATGCATTTATGGAACTCCCTCACAACTACACTGAAAGACACACACACACACACACACACACACACCTCAGTCCAGACAAAGGTTCTAATGTGCAGTGGGGTCTCTGGCAGACTTTTAAAAGCTGATAACAGAACAGAACCGCTCTTACATGCCAATCTGACCCACTATCCGTCCCTCCCTTGTTCCCCTCTCCTTCGTTTGAGCTTTCCCTCCATCCCCATGGACCCTCAACATCCCTGAGAGGAGATACAGCGCCTGTCTGGCGCCAAACCGTGTGTCCGTGTGTGCATGAGGGCCGCAGCCTTTCACGTCCTAACAAAAAACGCTGAAAAAACAAACACCCACAGACAACAGTGTGAACACACACACACACAGAGAAACACACAGCGCCGCAGATGCTAAGAGACATGAGTGCGTAAAGAGCAGCGCAGCTATCATACACATCACCACACACACATACATGAACAGAGGCTGCAGTGTTGGGTGGTCTGGGGGGATTTGCAGAATTTGGCCTGGCTGGTCTCTGCTTCAGTCTCCTGGCGAGTTATCTGCTCCAAACGCTATCATCTATCATCAAAACACACACACGCACACACACTAGCTGCAGCGCAAGGCCTATTTGCCGTCAATATATAGCTTGAGTTGCTACAAATAGTGAGTTATGCGTGACTCAATTTGATGAAAACAGAAATATTGTTCATTTGTCCGCTCGGCTTGTGATGTATTGCGGAGCAGCTGGTGGTACGTTGAAAACGGCCATCAAAATTAGCATTTCATCTCATCTTAGCATCTCCATGGCCACATTTGAGACGCTCTAATCAGGGTAAGTGGATACGGGAGCTTTAGAAACCCAACTCGACAAACTCACACACACATTACACTGGTTCAGCCTTTTCCCCCTGAAACCTGTATTCCCTCAAGTGAACAAGAATTCAGCACACACACCGTTTCAGGCAATTAACTCTAGGATGTCAGTGATCCAGAAACACACACGTTTTCATTAAGGAGAAACAAACTCATTTAGAGACGTGGACACACATCAAGGTCACTTTAAATGTCGCACAGATCACAAATAAGATCTCCTAGACATCAATGAGGTCTCCTAAAGAAAAGACCAACTGGAGTTTCATCTGAAGGCATCTCAGCATTGTGTTCAGTTTACCAAAATATCAAATCCTGCATTTAACAACTAAAAATCTCAATAGGAACTCGAACATTCCAGATCAAATTGTTCTAAGATATTGATCTATTTGAATATGCAGAATAAATAGCAATAGAGACTTAAGTTGAAGAAGTGACCTTAACAATGGCTCAGATTTTTAAGATACAAAAACAACATTTCATCAAAATGTCTCATTAAATTCTTTAAACTACAAATAGCCAAATTTATGCCAATCTCACTCTTAATGTGTCAACAATTCCTATTTACATTTCCCTTGAAGACTGATAAAATGTTTGAATGATTAATAAAATAACATCTACATGAAAAAACGGAGAACTCCATTAAGTCCCATTAGCAACCTTTGCACAATGAAGGTTTAGTCATGGGATTCCTGCTTTTCACAGTTTTCCTTTCTTCCTGTTTTCTTATATCCCTCTTGTCATATTTCTTTTATATTTACAAAGTTTTTTGCCATGTTATCTCTCTTTCTCTCTCTCACAGGTCTTTGCTTTGACTATGAATTACCCACTTTTCACTTGTTTTATTTTCACAGTTGTGTGAGTGTGTGTGTGTGTGGTAACGCTGCTGTCAGGATGAGGCCGTCCCTGAGGTGTCTGTACAGATGATGATTTGTATTCTCTCTCTCTCGCGCTCTCTCTAATGGTTTTTTCACTTGCTCCCTGCCTCCCCTCTCTCAGCAGGTCTTTCTTGCATAACCATTTATTTAAGAGATTTTTGGCTGTGCCTGGAGGCTCTAATTACAGGCATAGACAGGCCCTATAAAGCCTATTCTCAGTCTTTTATTGACTTTAGCAGCGCTGCCTTGGGCACTTCAATTAAGCATTTATACGAGAAAAATACGGCAATTAAATTAAACCCTGTGTAAAGATACACCGCATCATTTTCGTCCCGGACAGGACAGTGCTAAACCAGAGAGAATATCACAAACAGCTGCTGCGAATGACACAGAGACAGAGAGACGTAATGGAGTGACGAAGTGAAACTTGAAGTCTGACATGTGGAAAAAGAATGGGATAGATAGATAGATAGATAGATAGATAGATAGATAGATAGATAGATAGATAGATAGATAGACAGCAGAGGGCAAATGCAAGGTCGCAGCAGTCTGACCCACACACACACACACACACAAACAGGAAGATCCACTCCGCTTTGACCTCTCACTCCACAAGCCGTAATTAAATGTTGTGAAATTCTAGTAGTTTCACACTCAGCAACATCCTCTAGAGTTTCAACACACACATACTCACGCATACACTCATCCTGTGAATATATCCCATAAAGAAAAGGGTGAAAAACACACACTCACAAACGTGAAATTTAAGAGAGCAAAGTTCTTGTCTCCTTTTTAGAGCTTTTTTTTTCCAAACTGTAAAACTGCCAATTACTAGTACACTAAGTTCTCATGCATTTATTGTCAAAGCAAAACTTTTATTTACTTTGAAATAGTATTAGGGATTCCTTTTTACAAATCAGTTTGTCCAGAATGTTTTTTTTTTTTTTCAAATTTAGATAAACACTGCAAATTAATTAATTTATTTTTTACAATACTATAAATAAGAAACACACACAAACTTTGCAATTGGAAAATGACAATTTTTAACACCTATTAAAAAAGTGTTCACAATAATCTGATATGCAAAATAATGCTTAATGTTTAAAAATGTAAAGTATACCATATGCCATATTATGCCTGCACATGTTGAGAACCCAGGGCGTCTAAGATTGGTTACATACGATTGGCTGGTCCACTTGGATATATAGCCAATTGAATTAAAGCCAAGTGTCACCAAGACTGATATTGTTGATTGAACTCTATGTTTCCTTTTTTTTCTCTTCACTTCTGGCAATTTCTGCTCCCCCTCTTGAATCCGGGTTTAATTATTCCACACGCGGTGATGTATTCCAGGTCCCTGTGCTCTAGTTTGTTGGACATGTGCACATATTTAAAATCTGCACTCTGATTGGCGGCACATCAAAGAGCCACGGTAACAGGCCTGCTGCTCTGCAACAATAAAGATCATTCGCAGATTCCGCAAATTCTCATTGGCTCCCAGCAGGACCTTCGGGGCGTCCCAGAATGCCGGGGCAGCGTCCTTTGTGCGGTTCAACAGGTGAAAACACTTCATTAGAAAAAGATTAGAAAAGAAAAGTAGAGAGGAAATGGACGCTCAGAAAAACGGGCCAAAATTAAAGTCCCGTTATTAGCAGCATGCTTTGATTTATTGGCGTGTCAAAGTGTAATTGGGTAATAGAAGGATATTTTTCCAAATAATTACTGCACTGTATAACATTATAGAGGAAAAAACCAATGAGAAACACTTTATTAAAGTTTACGCAATTTATAAACCATAAAACACTTTCAGTAAGATAAAAAGGCAAAATATTACTGTATTTTTCAAATGTAAAAAAATTAAAAATTGTATTGTTCTTCCAATATCATAACTGAGATGAGCAGTAGAGGGCAGAGCACATACCCATGCACTACCTTCAGTCAAAGGAAAATATTCACAATTCATAAAATCATACAATACAATAATTTTCCTTAAAACCGATAATACTTGTGTTGATTAATAATCCGCAAATAAGTCATCTGGTCTGTCACAATCAGTTACAGTGCTACATGATATTGTGATGTAATTCATTAGGAGAAAATCACTCATGTTGCTTGTTGTTTTAATAAATACTGTCACAATTAGATTTTATCTTTTAGCTGCTTTAGTGTGGGTTATGTTCAGTTTATGTCATTATGATTTTTAAAAATCACACTGCTTGGAAACACTTTATTTGCTAAAATGTGACAGAAAAAACTTGATTAAAACTCAGACTTGAGAGACAGAGAGAAAACAGAGAGTGAGGTGTAGGCTGATCTGTGATCAATCTAGGGTGAAGTGGCTGGAATGAGGGGAAGTGGGCGCCTTCTCACTCCAGGCCGTGTGTGTGTGTGTGTGTTTTTGGGGGGGGGGTTGAACATGCTGCAGACAATTTTCAGCTTGGTTGGTTTTACTCAGTACAGCAGGGCTCAACAAAACAAACTGACAAAACAAAGGACACCAACTTAATGACCCATACCCCACTGACAACTGACTCCAGCACACACACACACACACACACACACACACAAACACACAGAGTGGGCATCTGGATTGGATTGTTACAATCAGATCATGGTAGTGTGGTAGCTTGATGCTTCTAATACTTCTAGTCCTTAAAAATCTGTCCTTAAAAGCAGTCACCATGTTAATTATTCGTATCAAAAATGCACTTTTAGGAATGTTCTAAATAGAATAAATATAAAAAGATACACAGAAAGACAGATGAAAGCAAAACAAATGATAGAGAATAGAACTAGACAGATATACAGAAAGAGTAAATGATTTACAAAAAAGTTTCTACAACAGAGTTCAACAAAGCAAAATATTGTACTTAATAAAATGACAGACCGATTAGATCAGCAGATCAGCATAGAACATGTAATACAATAAATATAAACATTTATTATTTTTATAAATAGAACACATAATACAACATGATTTGTATTCATTTTAGTCGCTGTTTTTAAATAACAACAATATAGTTTAGTTTTTTATTATTTTTATTATAGTTTAGTCTTATTATTATATTTATTATTTGTTTTATTTCTTTATTTTTTTTAAGGACAGACAGACAGCTAGATAGATAGATAGATAGATAGATGGTGACAAATTAGGATAAATGACTGAGAATGACAAACATTGCAATTTGTAGTCATTTGTATATCATGCCATTGTGAGTAAATTACAGGTCTGTTTCTGTACTCAGGTTCCTCTGGACTAAAGAGAGTTCAAGATCAGACAGCATCTAAACTCTTGAACCAGAGCCCTGCAGATCTCACCATTGTGTTTGCTCTATTTACATTTATGTTGTTGGCAGACGCTCACGAGAGAGAGAGAACATATATGAACTATCACAAGAGAGAGAATGAAAAGAGAGAGAACGCTGTGTGTGTGTGTGTGTGTGTGTGTGAGAAGGTACATGGTGACCTTACTTTGTGCCAGCATTCATCGCCTGTAGTTCCTGACCCACACTGGTACACAATGGTACAAGCATGGACAATGGTTATGCTGCTGAACACACTCCTGCTCTCTCTCTCTCACACACACACACACACACACACACACACACACACACTAATCATGCAATCATTTTAAAAACGCCATTTCCTATATACAAACAAAACTATGAGCCATGCAGAAAAATTATTACTAAAATATTAATCAATACAGTGTAATCTGAGATACATATATGTGTGTGTGTGTGTGTGTGTGTGTGTGCTTTGCCTGAGGCTGTCCTCTTTGCTCTACAGAACACACAGGTCAGACGTGTCCACATGTGATGGGCGGTAAATCTAAAACATATCCCACCACAAATGAAAATCATATCACATGCATAATACACTAAGCCGTCACGTGTAACATGACAAACACATCTGGGAAGTACAAAGAGATCAGGTTGACATAAACAGGGCGCTGTGAACTACAAGTAGATTCATTTGTAATCAAATCTATTCCCGGGTGTTACAGATTCGGTTCAATTTGGCCAAGAACATGACTGATTTAATCAGCAAACTGCCCAGAACAATGAACAACAAAAATGAAAAAAAAAAAGAGCTACCAAGAGGGACTTTGAGAAGAATTATGTATGTTATTTAAATTAAATTTGTCACTTTTTACTAGTGCTGTCAAACAATTAATCACATCCAAAATAAAGGTTTTGTTTACATAATATATGTGTATTTATTATGCATATATAAAAACACACATACAGTATATATTTTACATGTATATAAATATGTCCTGATTTAAACATTATAGTTTAATAGAGTTTAAAGCTAGCAACCGTTTACAAAACACACGAAACTGCACACTTCTGACATGTTTTACAGTTTCTCTGCAACTTCTATTTTGCACACAAAATACAGGCATGCTCCAGAGCAATTTCCTTCCTTTAAAGGTCAAAATGTACAAACCGAATCAATTCGGTCAACAGTCGAGTGTTTACTCGGGTTACTTAATGGTTCATAAAAGCTGAACCACGCTGATACTTTTCTTAGAGATATAAGAACACAGTTAGTGAAGTCGCTCTGTGAAGTGCAAATCAGTTCTTGTGTTCCGAGTTGATGATTAACGTTCAAACAAAACCAAGGTGAGTTTCGAGTCCGATGGTTTTCATTTGGATCGCCTCAATTCAAGAGTTCGTTTCGGATTCATTCCTCGTTTCGTGAGGTCATCCTCACCTCGCAATGATATCAAATTCACTCAAACTTTATTGGCATGACAAATAGAGAATTCGGCGAATAAACAAACTCCTGCTGTAATCATTTTACCCAAGAGTTTCATTACGAGCGATGATGCAACTCGTCCAGATTTACAGCCAATCAGCATCTATCGACCCGTCTGCTCTGGATTTAGGACGTTACCTACAGACGCATCGATTAACATACGTCTGCACACTCGCTCACGTCTCAATCTGACTTTGAGACTATTAGAAGGAAAGAGTGCTCTAATCAGTCGTTACTCAAACTGTCACAGAGACGGACGGACGGATGCACGAATGATACTGACGACTTGAAATCTGAGCACAGTTTGAGGCACCGCTCTTCTGAACTCCATTGTAGTTTATGGTCTATATCTCATTAAAATAAACTTGGGCAGCCAAAGTCTCCATTCGCTCTCCATTTAATCTCACGGTGGCCTAGCAGAAATCTGACCGAGCCGTTATGCTACTGTAGCATCAGTTGCTAGAAAAACCACACACCACAACCATGCATGACCATGAGTCAGCTACACACACACACACACACAGCTATGGGTGAACTATTAACTGAACCTTTAAACCACTTGGCCGCAGTCACACACACACACACAACCTTTCTAGCAGAACAGCTATAACTTTAAACACAACATAATAGAGGTGAGCAGACAGCAAGAACAGTCATCAAGGGCAGAAGATAAAGAAACCAATGGCCAAACTTCACCAAACGAGAAACATTTAATGCAACATAAAATGCTTTGAAACATTTTTGTAAACAGTTTTTGTG